>NC_045432.1:9968658-10268658 GCF_902635505.1 Sarcophilus harrisii
CTCCTGGCATGAGAAAACCCAGCTTTAAGGGGACACTACTGGATTTGTGGCCAGATGGCATATACTCACCTCTCAAGAAATTGGACTGGGAGTTGTTATGCAAGTACAATAAGGCCCAAGTTTTTCTTCCTTCCAGAAGATAGTGACAATTAGGAATACGACTAGTATAGATCCTTCTCTGATTCAAACAGATGATGCTAATGGATGGGGAAATACATGGCTCCCAGAAAGTATCATCAAAGAGTATGAGCCAGCCACATGGGCTCAGAAAAGAGGCTGGAGGGTGCTGGAAGGAGATAATTCTGATAGTGAACTTGAGAAACAATGTGTAAGTCTGTTAACTGACTTTGAGCAATGTGTAAGTTCTTCATAGACAATATGATAAACATTTACATATTAGAAGGGGGGAGCTCTGTGTGTGTGTGTAGTTGAAGAACTTCCAGCAGCTGAACTTCCAAGGACATTTAACTTCCTCTTCTGTATTTTTAGTTTCTCTAGGTCTCTGTGACCTGCGTAAGTACGTTGAGTGGTAGCCAATATAGACTTAGATTTTAGACATATGTATTTAACCTCGAATGATGACATTTATCACTGTTCAAGTTACCAACATCCGGACAATGAGTTGCCTGATGTACGGTTCCTCCCAGAACTAGGAATCTGCTGTTTTTGGCACGAATAACATCCAATTAAGGGGTGGGGGGGGGGGCGCCTATCTCTTAATGTTGTCCAACTCATGATGTAATCCTTTGTATCTAAACCCTATAAAAACTGTCTACCTTATCCCCTTCTTTAGCCCTTGTACCGTGAGCTCTCTCTCTTTCCCTCCTCACGATGGAACTGCTCCTTCTCATGAGAATTAATTAAATAAACAACTTTTCTGCTTTTTATTTTGCGAGGTCTCTGAGTAGTCATTTTTGGATAGGATTTTCTATCCCTCACAGTTACAACTACTGCTGCTGCTGCTACTACCATCATCCTGAGGGCTCAAGGAGTTTTTATGACCTAGTGTTTGTGTAATGTAAAGGATATGTGAGGTTAGGGTGGGGGGTTGTGTGGGGACTAAAGGAGAGAAAGGTGGGAGTTGGAAAAGCAAACAAAAAAGACTGAATTTTTCTCCAGCCTATAAAATGTCAGGGTGGAAATAGTTAACCTTGAGGATAAAGGAGAAGGGAGACGTTACCTGAGCCCCGAGGAAGGGAAGAGATACATAGAAACAAACCACCCAATGGGGTAGGAGTCAGAACTAAGGACCTCTGTCTGGGAGGGACAAGACAAGAAGTTTTGAGATTCCCAGCATGCTTCAATGACGGGCCAACCCGAAAGAGCTGTAGGCCTGCAGAGCTGGTTAGGGCACACAGTCTTAGGGAAGAGCAGCTGAAACACAACACTGGCACCCCATCATGGGCCACTATGGCAACTGCTCCTAGACAAAGGAGCACAGTAGGTGTGGTATGCACGAAGGTTCTTTCAGAATTTCTGTGGAGAGAGGCGGCCAGGCAGGTAAAGGCCTCAGACTCAGGCTTTTAGCCAAGATCAGTGTGACTATCTGCCACACGGTTACTACCTGCTGGGCAGACTAGATGGCCTCCGAAGTCCGTGATCCTATGTATTGTCCCTTCAAAGGTCCAGTCCCACCCCTTCCTCTTGCATCCACAAAAGTTGTGTAATGTGAGGTGGTACACACGGGAGGGGATGTTAGCCACACTGCTGGTGCCTCTGCAGGTAGGAGGTAGAAATCTCAGAAGGCCACTTGGAATAAGGCCCTAACAGAGACAGAATGAGACCTCCCCCCCTTCCCAGGAGGAAATCCCCAGATTAACTATTTCTCCACATAGTTGGGATCAGAAGAAACAGTGCTATTACCTTAGTTCAAGAGCTTTTCCAAGCCTTTGTTCTCATCATAGAGGCTGTGTGTTGAAAGAATAGGATGCACTTTTCCCACCTCAGTTTTGAGCCCATCCCCCTCATTGTTGAGCCCATCCCCTTTCCTGGAGGCCCAGTTCTTTTGGGGTCAGAATGGGTCAACACCAGTGCAAAGACAAAACTTACTCTTAATTGATTACAAAGCTGGGTGGACCCCGAGGGTGTACTGGAATTCGCAGAACAATAAAAGCACAAACACTCCTTTTATTTGCAACAAAAACAATATATTTTCAACACTGTGAAAGACCTCTGAAAGAGGAGCTTTCCTAGTCATCTCCAGTCAATACTGGAGATAACTTTTTAATTTTTTCCTATCAGTTATGAACTGGAATTAACATAGCAAACATCAGAACATTCAATGGGACAGTTCAGTCATTGGGACATAGAGATAAAGCATGTGGAAGACCAGTATAATCACACTGCAGGAGTGACAGATAACCAACCTCATGTGCCAGATAATACAACACATCCTCACCCACTTAAAGTGGTGATAGCTTTAGTTAGCATCAACAATCATCAATCAAGGTCTTTGGTCACTGAACACTAACACATGTTCTAGGTGCTGAGATTTAAAAGCACAGAACCATAAAACTATGTAGACCTCTTTAGAGGCAGCAAAATCAATATTTTTGGCAATTTTCAAAGCCCTGATACCAGGTAACCTAAAAGATCCTTACCCAGTTAAACTGGGAAAAGTCTTTGGTACCAGCAATCATGGATCAAGGTCTTTAGTCTCTGAGCATTAGCACAGAACCATAAAAATATGTAGATATCTTTAGAGGCAGCAAAATCAATACCTTTTTTGACAATTTTCAAAGCCCTGATACCAGGTAACCTAAAAGATCCTTACCCAATTAAACTGGGAAAAGTCTTTGGTACCAGCAATCATGGATCAAGGTCTTTAGTCTCTGAGCATTAGCACAGAACCATAAAAATATGTAGATATCTTTAGAGGCAGCAAAATCAATACATTTTAGACAATTTTCAAAGCCCTGATACCAGGTAACCTAAAAGATCCTTACCCAATTAAACTGGGAAAAGTCTTTGGTACCAGCAATCATGGATCAAGGTCTTTAGTCTCTGAGCATTAGCACAGAACCATAAAAATATGTAGATATCTTTAGAGGCAGCAAAATCAACCTTTTTTGACAATTTTCAAAGCCCTGATACCAGGTAACCTAAAAGATCCTTACCCAATTAAACTGGGAAAAGTCTTTGGTACCAGCAATCATGGATCAAGGTCTTTAGTCTCTGAGCATTAGCACAGAACCATAAAAATATGTAGATATCTTTAGAGGCAGCAAAATCAAAACATTTTTTGACATTTTTCAAAGCCCTGATACCAGGTAACCTAAAAGATCCTTACCCAATTAAACTGGGAAAAGTCTTTGGTACCAGCAATCATGGATCAAGGTCTTTAGTCTCTGAGCATTAGCACAGAACCATAAAAATATGTAGATATCTTTAGAGGCAGCAAAATCAAAACATTTTTTGACATTTTTCAAAGCCCTGATACCAGGTAACCTAAAAGATCCTTACCCAATTAAACTGGGAAAAGTCTTTGGTACCAGCAATCATGGATCAAGGTCTTTAGTCTCTGAGCATTAGCACAGGTCCTAAGTGATGAGATCTAAAAGCACGGAACCAAATACATATATACATATATCTCTCTCTTTTTAAGGGCAATAAAATCAATACATTTTGACACCTTAAAAAACCTTTGAAAGAAGAATTTTCCTAGCCATCTGTCAAAACAGACAAAATAGATTTTTTTCCCTATCAACCAAATGTATATTGGAATCCATATAGCAAACATCAAAATAGTTCAGTCAGTAGAACATAGAGATAAAAGGATGTGGATAATCCAATTCATCCTCCCCTGGTTAAAGTGGCAATGTCTTTGCCACTAACAATCTCTAAGCAAGGTCTTTGGTCATTGTGCATCAACATAGATCCTAAGTATTGAGATTTAAAAGCATGCAATCTGCCTATTTTTTAGGGGGCATCAAAATCAGTACATTTCTGGACACTTTTGAAAGACTTGTGATACCAGATAGCCTACTAAATCCTCACCCAGTTAAAGTAGTCTTTTTTGCCACCAAAATTCATCAATCAAGGGCTCTGGTCACTCAGCATTAACACAGATCTTAAGTGCTGAGATTTAAAAGAACCATAAAAAAATAAGTATGGGAGGCAGCTAGGTAGCCCTGTGGAAAGAGCACCAGCTCTGAAGTCAGGAGGACCTGAGTTCAAATCTAGTCTAGACCCTGAGTTGGCTCAGGAAAAAAAAAGGATGCCTTTCTGAGCAGCAAAATCAATACATTTTTGACATTTTTTTAAATCTCTGAAAGAGGAATTTTTCTAGACATCTATCAATACAGTTGAGTATTTTTTTCCTCTGACCTAATTATACATTGGAATCAACATGACAAAATCAGAACAGTTTAGTCATTGGGACATAGAGATAAAGCATGTGGAAGACCATCAAAATCACATTGCAAAAAGGGGCAGGTAACCAGCTCCATGTGCCAGATAACCCAATACGCTCACATTCAATTAAAGTAGCAATGTCTTCAATCTTCAATCAATCTTCAACAATCTTCAACAATCTTCAATCACAGTCTTTGTCACTGAGCATTAACACAAGTCCTAAGTGCTGAGATGGAAGCGGCAGAATGCAAGGCACACCATGTCTTGTGGTCATCTATGCAGGCAGGCAACCTTCCTCCTTGGCATCCCAGTCTCTATGTCCATCACTGCCAACACTAATTACTGTCCCATAAGGAGAGAAGAGGCTTCCTCCGTGGAAATAGTTAACAGCAACTTCAAAGGAACAAACAACCACCCGAAACAATGCAAATAGTATTGAGGATCATTTTGGCCAGCTATGGGCTGACATACCCAATGGAGAGGCTCCGAGAAATGCTCATCTGGCAGGAGCCAAAACCTCCATGGCCTTACTCGACTGCTTTCAGATACTCTTCAGAGGCCACCTCGTAGTCGCTGGCCTGAACAAACAGCAGAGAAGGATCGTTGGCCAGATAATCCAGGAAATCTTGCAAATGGCTCATTAACACTTTGAGGCTGCTTTCATCCAGAGGAGTGCAGGTGAGCATGGGGCCCAACTGCTGGAAGAGGCGCAAAAGGTGAACACCCCCATAGAGCTGACACATCTGGGAAGAAGGATAACTGATCACCAATTCAGCATACTGGGGCCTCTCAAAATCGTAGAGCAGCTGGGTGGTCAGAAGCACATTGAAGTATTCCTTGAGCATGGATACCAGGCCAGAGACAGCATACCTTTTGTCACGGGTGCGGCAATTTTGAGGGAAGGTGACATATTCAGCCAGGATGGCTTCGACGCTTATCTTGGCCGGCAGGTTGCAGAGCTTTCTCTCGAAGGTCACCATCTCCCAATCTTGCATAAGCAGAGGCTTCAGAGGCTTGGGCAGGTTGATGCGAATTTCAGATTTTTCTGAGGAAACCTGTCTGGGATCCCCAGCGTCACCCCGGCTTCCACCCGCGCGCCCTTGAGCTCGATCCTTTTCACGGCTTCGCTTGGGAGGTGGCTGCAGCAATGCACACGAAGTACCTTCGCCTGGATCACCGAAGTCATCCACATCACCACCACCGTAGCTGAAGGGGCGCCTCCCACCATGGACGAAGTTGGTGCTACCACTATGGGTGAAGAAGCGGGTACCAGGGAAGTGAATTCGTCTGCGTTCCTTCCTGCAGGCAATGTGGATAGCGGTATCACTATCATACTTCAACTGGGCAGTTGAGTAGCGGAGAACCCGAGTCTCAGGGAGCCACTCATACTCCCAGCCACAGACCGCGGGACCGGAAAATTCTTCCTCATCAACTTTGGACTCAGATTGTGGGCCACTGGCGCTGGCTCCACCGGCTCCCTGGGAAACAGCCCCACTGCTACTGCTATTCCTACCAGAGGCTCCCGGAAGTATGGCGCCACCGGCCCTCTGGCCACCTCTGCCGGTACTAGAGCTGTTGGGACGCGGAAATGATTGTCTAGTGCTAAAGCGGCAGGTTCTGGGAAACACTTTGGTGATGCTGGGAGCCACTACGGCGGTGCTGGGAGCCACTACGGCGATGCTGGGAGCCACTACGGCGGTCCTGGGAGCCGCTGTGGCGGTGCTGGGAGCCGCTGTGCCGGTGCTGGGAGCCGCTGTGGCGGTGCTGGGACCCCTTTTGCTGGTGCTGGGAGCCGCTTTGCTGGTGCTGGGACCCCCTTTGGCGGTGCTGGGACCCCTTTTGCTGGTGCTGGGAGCCGCTTTGCTGGTGCTGGGACCCCCTTTGGCGGTGCTGGGACCCCTTTTGCTGGTGCTGGGAGCCGCTTTGCTGGTGCTGGGACCCCCTTTGGCGGTGCTGGGACCCCTTTTGCTGGTGCTGGGAGCCGCTTTGCTGGTGCTGGGACCCCCTTTGGCGGTGCTGGGACCCCCCTTGCTGGTACTCGGGCCTGCTCGGCTAGTACTGGCCTTGGCCTTGGAGCCACTGGGTACGGTCTCAGGCTCCTGGGCCCAGGCACGAGAGAGGGCGGGATACTGGGGCTGGGAATAGGGCAAGCAGGTCACGACCCCTGGACTGACCCCGGTCCCGCTTCGGTAACGTACCAGGTATTTCACTTGCATGTCCTCGAAAACCATGCTGATACCCTGTCCCTTGCGCATTCTCGGGCCGTGGAAGGTCAGCACGGGCTCCTCTTCTTGAAGTTCTGGTAAGTCCCTACCTGACTTCTTCTGGTGCTTGGAAAGGGCCATCGTCGATCGGCAGGTTTGGGCCTGGAACACCTCTAGAGTACAGCGGCTTCTGAAGGTGGCCTAGCTGGACAGAGGGCTGGCTAGCTCCCACCTCACTGGACTCCGGACTGCTGAAGTACCCCCTTCTCTGGTCTCTGACTGGAACACGGACGGAAAGGTAAGGAGACTGACCGCCGGCAATGGAGGCTTCCGGACAAGGGCGCCAAAACGTGGCTCTCCCCCGAAAAGTGATAGGGAAGAGCCGCGGGTGGCGGTAGAGGGCCTCCTTTTATACCCAGCGGTGCCGTGAAAAAAAGAGCCAGCCAATCATATAGCTGTTGCTACCCGGGAGGCAAGAGAAAGGTGGGGGCTCGGGGGAACAAGGGTACGTAACTGCCTGAACCTCCAATGGTGTGAAGAGAAAATCCCACCTCTGAGTTCTAAATATAACCCCTTCCTTTCTGGCCCGGGGCCTTCTCTATAGGCCTCAGTTTCCCCATTTGTAATATTGTACATTGGGCAAAAACGTTCACACTGAATAGAGGGCTTATCCCAGATTTGCCTTTAGGGACCATTTGGAAAAGACCATGCCTCCTCAGGAAGTGGGAGCCGACATGAGGCCACCAAGCATGGGTGTGGTCAAGAGGCCGGGGCGGAGGTGGGGGGAGCGGAGAGGAAGCCCCATTATCCTGTAAAATATGTTTTTATTTTAGTACCTGATATCTTTCCTTTATCATTTCTGAAAATGCACCTTATAAACAGATGTTTCCCAGTGGGTTCAAAATAGACCATTAGAGACATCTTTTAGAAGATGGTGTACTAGAAAGCATTATTTTTCCTCTCACAAAAATTAAGGAAAATGCTCTTTGATTTTATATTTATAGTACTGCTCAATGGTTATACTACTTTTTTGTGGAAAGGCATTATGAAATTTTGAAATCCGATTATATATTATTAACATATATATTACACGTATGTTATATATGTTATTTATAATACTATTATAATTCAGTATTTGTTTCTTGTAAAATGAATAGATGAATTCACACAAACTTCCCCAATGGAAAGAAAAATAAAATTCTCATAACAAATACACCCACTCCTGTTTAAAAAAAAAATTCCCACATTAGCCATGTCAAAAAATGTAGGGTTTTTTATGCAGATTATCCATTACCTACTCTCCATGTTTTTCTTCTTCTGGGCTCCAGATTAATCTGACTTTGGTATTTTATTGAAAAGAATTCTCTAGTCTTTTTCAATATAATTTTTCTTTAGCTATATATTGCTGCCATTGAATAAATAAATAGTTTTCTGTTTACTTCACTCTGCATTAGTTCATTAGTTCTTCCAAGTTTCCTCTGAAATGGTACAACTGGTCATTACTTATGACCCAGCAACACTCCATCACATTGCTATTGCTCAATTGATTTAGCCATTCCCCAGAGTTTTCAGTTTAGGGCTTCTGTGAAAAGAGCTGCTATAATTACTTTTGCACATATATGTTTGGGGCAGCTAGGTGGATAGAGCATCAGTCCTGGAGTCAGGAGGACCTGAATTCAAATCTGTCCTCACAAACTTAACACTTCCCAGCTGCGTGACCATGAACAAGTCACCTCAGCCAAAAAAAAAAAAAAAAAAAATAGTACATATGTGTTCTTTTTCTCTTTCTTTGATCACTTTGGGAGTACAGGCCTAGTAAAAGGGTAAAAAGGCTTCAGCATAGTTTGGTAATCATATACAAATACATATATCTGACATATTTCCAATTATATATATTGGAAGTGAAACTTTTATCAGAGAGAGAAGCTTCCTGCAAAGAATTTTCTTTTCCAATTACCCATTTCTCTTCTAATTTTAACTACTTCATTTGTGCAAGAACTGTGAAACTGGGGCAACTAGATGGTGTAGTGGATAGAGCACCAGCCCTGGAATCAGGAGGACCTACGTTCAAATCTGGTCTCAGACATTTAATACTTCCTAGTTGTGTGAACCCGAGCTTCAGCAAAAACAAAAGCAAACACTTTGAAATTGTCCATTTTATCTTTCCTTATTTTCTCCTTTGTTTAGTCATGAACATATCCTCTTTCTATGGAGGTGAAGGGTATTTTCTTTCTTGCTTATGATATTACCTTATGTCTACGTGCCATATACTGTATCTGAACCTTGGAATACAATGTGAGATACTGGTTTATACCTAATTTCTGCTAAACTTCTTTCCAGTTTTTCCAGAAATTTTTGTAAAATAATAAGTACTTATACCAATAATTAGGATTTTTGAGTTTATCAAATTCTGTGCTATTGTGTTCAATGTTATATAAATAATTTTATAAGTATTTATAACATATAATTTTATAAGTAAAATAAAAATTATCTGAGTATTTTGTAATCCTATTCATATACTTTTTGAATGTCTTCATTTGTTTCTAGAGTTTTTAGATATTAATTGTTATTGTATTTTTCAGGTCTTTTCAGCATTTATTCCTATGTGATTTTTATTATTTATTATGAACCTGATTTATTATATTTATAACTTTCCTTATTTGGAAGCAATTCTGCATTCCTGAAGTTAGGAGAAAGGTTTTATGACAGTTCCCTGCTAGTTTACATTCAATTTAGAGATGAATTAATAAGCCATTGAAAAGTTAACAAAAAAGTTTTACTTAGCAGAAATAAAGAAATAGGTCCCATACACATAACCCCCATCTTCATATGGAAATGCACCTGATTAACAGGGTAGGATATGGTAACTTGAACAGTCTTCAGACATTGCTCAAGTCAGAGAGTTCTCAAGGGTGGCATTAAAAAAAAAAGCTTTCCTTGATATTTTCTGTTTCTTACATCATCATAATTATCCCATGTGTCCTCCTGCATCCCTCCCACAGAGAGCCATCACACATGATATACAGTATTTTTAACAGAAGGGGGGAAAAGGCAGGACAATTGATCAATACATTGAAAAAGTCCCCCAAAATGTGCAGCATGTAATTCCTGTAGACCTCCCACCTCCACTAGGGGATAGGTTGGGTCTCTCTTCATTCTGAACGTCAGTTGATCTTTATAATTCTAGTACAATTACTTTTGATTTTTTTTATATTGTCCTTTTCATTTATATTATTGTAGTTACTATGCATTAGTTCATTAGTTCTTCCAAGTTTCCTCTGAAATGGTACAACTGGTCATTACTTATGACCCAGCAACACTCCATCACATTGCTATTGCTCAATTGATTTAGCCATTCCCCAGAGTTTTCAGTTTAGGGCTTCTGTGAAAAGAGCTGCTATAATTACTTTTGCACATATATGTTTGGGGCATAGTAAGATTAAAGTGGGAGACCTTATGTTCCCAGGTGATCACAAAATTTTAAAGGACATAGGGGCTAATTAGCTTTGTCAATGTTTTTCAGGAAAACTTTTGAGAGGGAAGGGAGGGAAGATCATTGGCAGATTTTGATTAGATCACACTGGGTATAAATGGTATAAATGCAACATAGTCACCGTGTGTAATCTTTATAATATATCGCTGTATCCCATTTGCTAATATTTTATGGACATTTTTGCTTATTTTCATTTTAAAATATTCATTCATATTGGCCAATAATTGCCTTTCTTAATTTGACTTTCTCTAGTTTTAACTAAACCATTAGGACATTTTGATATCATGGAAAGGATAAGTAGAAGGCTTCCTTCTTTTCCTATTATGACACTATATGGGGGAGATTTGGAGGGATCAATTTGTCTTGTTAAATTTTTTTCTGATATTAGGCTATTTAATTTAAGTCGTCTAATTTTTCTTTTGTTAATGTCTTTATATTTTTCTCTATTCTCTATTCATCTATTCATCTATTTTCTCTAAGTTACCAGTTATGTTAGAACAATAGATTTTGGTAATTTCCCTTTTCTCTCAATTGTAAATGCTTCTTTTTCATTTTTGATATGAGCAATTTGACAATACTCTCTTTAAAAAAAATCAGATGCCCTGGCTACTTTTCTGTTTTATTATTTCTCTATTTCTATTATTTTTGATAAAGCAATTGGGGTTGAATGATTTGCCCCGGATCACATAACTAATGAATTTAAGCCTCTGAGGCCTGGATTTGACTCCAGGGCTGTATCCATTGTGCTATTTAACTGACCCATTTTTATTTTTCAAGTAACAAGTATTTTAAATTGATTTGTCTCTCTCAATACTTACTCTTCCCACTCTCTCAATTGAACAAATTTTAAGAATGAAAAACTTATCCCTCAATACATAACTACGGAGTCTAGCAAAAACAAATTCCCCCATTAGCCTAAAAATGTATGTCTAAAATGTATTCCTCTTTTTACACTTTAAATTCATCACCAAGCTCTGTTGGGAGCAGCAGGTTTCACTTTCATTCATAAGTACTTTATCATTTCACTAATTAGAATTCGGATATCTTTCAATGTTATTTTTATTCTCCTAGTTTTGCTCACTTCAGTTCATAAAACTTCCCACTTTTCCTCTGTAATCCCCCATTTCATCACTTCTTAAAGCATTAGAATATTCGATTGCATTCATGTATCACTCTTTAGCCATCTCCCAGTAGGAGGGTACCTCCTTAGTCTCAAAAATGTGGCCACCTTTGGGGGCATGGATCCACATCACTTTTCTGAATTGTCTTAGATCTATTCACTTCTCCATCAATAATTCATCTGTGTTCCCGTCTTCCTGCTCACGTTTGTCATTTTCCTTTTTTGTCATTTTTGTCCATTTGATAGACTTGAGGCAGGATATGAAGGTTGTGTCAATGTGTTTGTCATAATAGTATTTATCTATACTTATTGTATAAATATAAGTATTTATATATGGATATTTTTAAGCATCACAGATGCATAGAAACTATCTCTTTTTTCTTATCTCTGTTTATTGTAACTTTATTTGAAATCATTTTTATTCTACTTTTTCTTTTAGTTCGGCTCAAGGATATAGATTTTCCTCCAGCCCTTCATTTTAACTCCATATGAATCTTTAGGTTTCGAGTGTTTACTGTAAGCCTATTGCTAGATTTTGTTTTCTAATCTACTATCATCTTCTGTTTTATGAATGAGCTAAGTTCATTACTTTCATGCTTGTGATTGTTAATTATTTCTTTCTTTCCATCGTATAAATTTATACTTTTTCCTTTCCTTAATGCCATCTTCTCTTTATAAATAACAAGAAAGGGGCAGCTAGATGGTGGTGGCGGCACAGTGGGTAGAGCACCAGCCCTGAAGTCAGGAGGACCTGAGTTCAAATGTGATCTCAGACGCTTAACACTTCCTAGCTCTGTGACCCTGGGCAAGTTACTTAAATCCAATTGCCTCAACCAAAAAAAAATAATTAATTAAAAAAAACAATAAATAAATAACAAGAAAGCTGCAAAAGAGAAAATGTCTGCCTGGCCCTTTTGTATATAAATGAGACTTCTGCTTTTGCCCTATTGCAGCTTTTTTCTTCTTGTCTCACCCATGCTCCCAGGTTTTTACTTTTTTTTTCTTTTTAATCACCCCTTCATATTCCTCTCGCTAACATTTCACTTTATTTTGCTTAAGACTATTCTCTTAGCTATCCTACCCTTCTTAGAATTACGCTCTGGCCTTACCTTGTCCCTGTCCTTGACTATTTTCCTTTTGAATATGTATTTCTATACAAGATCTGTGTGTGTGTGTGCCTGCATGTGTGTGACATAGAAAGACAGAGGGAGGAGGGAGACAGGGAGGGGGGAAAGGAGGGAGGGAGGGAGAGAGAGAGAGACAGAGACAGAGACAGAGACAGACAGAGACAGAGAAATGGCTTCCCCTGCATGAGCAGTGATGGCTATGACACCGCGAACAGCTTCCCTAGCAGGGTCGATGACCCTGGCACTAGTGGGGATGGCCCCAGCAACGGGCCCTGGCCCCAACAGCAGCTTCCTTGGCCCCAGCAGCGATGGCCCTGGTAGTAGGGGCCCCAGCACCACCGGGAATGGCTCTGTCACCAACAGTGACTTCTCCAGCACCAGTGGTGATGATCCAGGCCCAGGGACCAGTGGAGGTTTCCCCAGAACCAGCAGGGATGGCCTCAGTCCCAGATGCCTCAGAGCTCATAGCGGTTTCCAGAACCCCCCCCAGCAGCTTCCAGAACACCAGCAGGGGCCTGGAAATCACCAGCAGAGATGGCCCCAGCACTAGCAGTGGCCTCCCTAAAATCAGTAGTGCTGGCCCCAGTACCAGCAACAGCTTCCATAGCGACAGAAGCAGCTTCCCCAGCCCAAGGGGTAGCACACACACCGGCGGAAGCCCCCAAAGCAGCAGCAGTGTGCAGACTCCTGGACGTTTCCTAAGCACCAGAGGTCTCAGCTCGATTATCAGCCGCAGCAGCTTCTCCAGCACCAGCCAGGTCTGTACCACGCTCGGGGGCTTTCAGTGGGAGGAGCAGTAGCAGTGTATCCCTTTCCCCAGGGAGGGCAGGGAGCCTGCATCAGTGGCCTGGGATCATAATCTCCTGCCCTCAAAGGACCCTCCCAACTACTCAGTGGCTGGGAATATGAGTGGATCCCTGAAGGCCGCATTCTTCCCTAGTCTGCTGCCCTTTTGAAACAAGAGAGTGCTATTAGCCTTCAGATGGCTACCGAGTGGGAGCTACAGAATGACCCACTGTCCTCTCAGGGCAGTGATCACAGTGAAAGTAGCCCCTCTGGGTTCCGAATGAAACAGCCTCCCCTCAAAAGAAATAAATTGAGTGTTGTTCAGGGAAAACCAACCATGTGAAGGCAGTGAGTCTCCTTCAGGCCCAGGAAAAGAACCCATGGGCAGGCATGAAATCCAGATGCAGTTGCCCATGGCCCTGAAGCCCCTGCTCGTGCAAGACTGAGAGCTGGTGACCCTTGGGAAAAAGCTCTTCAATCTGCCAGCCAGGAAGACCATTGATGCCATCCCAACCGAGTATATCACCTTCCAGCCAAGCTGCCAAACCAGAGACAAAAGGTATGCCATCAGTGGATTAATGGCCATGATCAAAAAGTATTTTGACTTGGCGTTAGGTACCCGGCTGCTCTACAAGTTTGAGAAACAACAACATGTTGATGTCCTAGCCCGTTACCCCAGGTGCAAGATGTCCCAGCTCTAGGGGGGTGCTCACCTTTTGCGCCTCTTCCAGAATTTGGGCCCCATGCTCACCTGCACTCCTCTGCATGACAGCAGCCTCAATGTGTTAATGAGCCATTTGCAAGATTTCCTGCATTATCTGGCCAGCGATCCTTCTCAGCTATTTACAGAAGCCACTGATTACCAGCTGGCTTCTGCTGAGCACCAGCACAAAGCTGGGGAGGGGCTTGGCAGTCTTGGCTCCTGCCAGATGAGCATTTCTCGGAGCCTCTCCATTAAGTATGTCAGCCCATAGCTCGCCAAAATGACCCGCTCCTCTATAGTATTTGCATTGTTTCGGGGTGGTTGTTTGTTCCTTTGAAGTTGCTGTTAACTACTCCCACGGAGGAAGCCTCTTCTCTCCTTTATGGGACAGTAATTAGTGTTGGCAGTGATGGACATAGAGACTGGGATGCCAAGGAGGAAGGTTGCCTGCCCGCGTAGATGACCACAAGACATGGTGGGCCTTGCATTCCGCCGGTTCCATCTCAGCACTGAGGACTTGTGTTAATGCTCAATGACCAAAGATCTTCATTAATGGTTGTTGATGCCAAAGATGTCACCACTTTAACCGGGTATGGGTATATTGGATTATCTGACACATGGAGCCCCTTCTACCTGCCCCTTCTTGCAATGTGATTTTGATGGTCTTCCACATGCTTTATCTCTATGTCCCAATGACTAAACTGTTCTGATATTTGCCACGTTGATCCCAATGCATAAGTAGGTGATGGCAGAAAAAATTCACCTGTATTGACAAATGTCTAGAAAAAGTTCCTTTTTTGGAGGTCTATTACATTGATTTTGCTGATAAAAAGAAAAAGTATATGTATTTGATGGTTCTATACTTTTAAATCTCAGCACTTAGAACCTGTGTTAATGCTCAGTGACGAAAGTCATTGACCAATGATTTTTAGTGCCAGAGATGTCACTCTGGCTAAATGTGGGTGTATATGGTAATCTGGAACCTGACGTTGGTTACCTGTCTCTTCTTGGAATGTGACTATGCTCCTCTTCCACGTGCTTTGTCTCTATATGGCCCCATAATGGAACTGTTCGGCTGTTTGCTATATTGGGTTCAATACATGTTTAGATAATAGGGAAAAAATTACTTTTTGTATTGACAGATGTCTAAGAGAGTTTCTCTTTCAGAAATCTGTTACAGGTGTTGAAAATATATTGATTTTTCTGCAAAAACTAAAGAGAATGTATGTTTTTATAGTTTTATTAATTTCAATAGACCTCCATTTGTAATCAATTATAACCTCACCCAGAATGTAATCAATTTATACTGAACTTTGCCTTTGTGGTGATGTTGGTTCTCTAACTCCACAGGACCCCAGCTTCCCAAAAGGGAAATGAACTGAAAAGTGTGGTGGGGTTAGCACATCCCTATTTTTTTCAAGGTCTCTATGGTGGTCTCAAGGTCAAAAAAAGTTTCTGGGGCCAAGGTTATAGATATGACTAGTTTCTGTTAATGCTACCTAGCAAAAGAAATAGAGGTAAGTATGGGAAAAGAAGGGGATTGAGGGTAGAATGAGTTTGAAGGGTTCTCTGTTCAGGCCAGTCATCCTTGCTTCTGAGGCTTCTACCCTGGGGTCAGAGGCCCCAGGAGGGAAACTGATATCAGAACCACAAACAGTAGTCTCCTGTTCCTGATATTCTAAAAGTCCTGATGGCCCCATGAGTTAGGAGAAAACAGGGATGAATTGGCCATAGTTTGATCAGGACCCAATACTATGATCTAACCAACTGGATCAGGACCCAGGAATCCTTGAAACTTCTTCCCAGTTTCTGTCCAGATCTCCCTCCCATGTATACCCTCTCACATTTACAACTATTCTGAACCCAAGAGGAAGGGGATGGGAGAGATTTTCTGTGCCGACTGGCAATTCCTAGAGACACAGAGGTTGTCCAGGTGAGTAATCTTGAGCCAGCACCCTCTGATGTCAGGGTTTCACTTTTCCCAGGTGTGAGTTGGAGTTGGGCACCCTTTTTGGGGATTGGAAGTTTCTCTCCCTCCTTCTCTGATGTTCTGAGAGTCTGAAGATGAATCCAGTGAGGGATCTTGTAGGCGCCATAGCAAAGCCATAGGGGAGAGAGAGATTTGGAAAGAGAGGCATCTCTTGGCACCCACAAGTGGACCCAGTTCTCCATTGGTGTGATCCTACTGAGGTTAGGGTGAAGTGGGACCATCATCTCCCTCTACCTAGTGGAAGTGATGCCCTTCTCCTGCAGCCCAAGATCCCATCAGCATGTCACTTTGCTGACTCATATCCAGCTTACAGCCCACTGAAAGCCCCAGACTTTTTCAGAGCCTCCTTTCCAGGTTTCCTCTCTGTTACTATCTTGTACTGGGGAATTAGAACCATACCCAAGTGCACAATTAACTGACCATCTTGTGTCTCTTTTTTTGGCTTTCACCTTCTTGGGTTCAGTCCAATGCTCTAATCTGCTGATGTCCTTCTAAAGGAGCTTGACTCTGTTGTCTCTCCCAGCTTGATGTCATCTCCCCACTGGATAACCTTGACATTTAGTCCTTGATCCACCTCACTGATAAAAAACAATCAAACAAAAAACATAGTGGGCAGGACAGATCCCAGGAGATCCCCTCTAGGGGAGACTTTCTGCTAAGATGCCATTAAGCAATTCACAGCAAATCAGCTCTGACTATTCTCTTAGACCTGAGCCAAGGGACTTTCCCTCTTCCCCATTCCTCCCCCCATCCCAGAGTTTGCCCTTGACTGTGATCTTTTTTTATTATTATTATAGCCTTTTATTGACAAAGCATATGCATGGATAATTTTTCAACATTGACCCTTGTAAAACCTTGTGTTCCAACTTTTCCCCTCTTTCCCCCCACCCCTTCCCCTAGATGGCAGGTAGTCCAATACATCTTAAATATGTTAAAGCATATGTTAAATCCAGTATATGTATACATATTTATAGAGTTATCACGCTGTACAAGAAAAAAATCGCATCTAGAAAGAAAGAAAAAAACCTGAGAAGGAAAACAAAATGCAAGCAAACAATAACAGAAAGAGTGGAAATGCTATGTTGTGGTCCACGCTCATTTCCCATAATTCTCTCTCTGGGTATAGCTGGTTCTGTTCGTCACTGATCAGTTGGAACTGAATTGGATCCTTTCATTGCCAAAGATAGCCACATCCATCAGAACTGATCCTCATATAGTATTGTTGTTGAAGTGTATAATGATCTCCTGGTCCTGCTCGTTTCACTCAGCATCAGTTCGTGTAAGTCTCTCCAGGCCTTTCTGAAATCATCCTGTTGGTCATTTCTTACAGAACAATAATATTCCATAATATTCATATACCATAGTTTATTCAACCACTCTCCAATTGATGGGCATCCGCTCAGTTTCCAGTTTCTAGCCACTATAAAATGGGTTGCCACAAACATTTTTGCACATGTGGGTTGAGACACCCACATGCTCCTTTAAGATCTCTTTGGGATATAAGCCCAGCAGTAACACTGCTGGATCAAAGGGGATGCACAGTTTGATAACTTTTTGAGCACAGTTCCAAATTGCTCTCCAGAAAGGTTGGATTCATTCACAATTCCACCAACAACGTATCAGTGTCCCAGTTTTCCCACATCCCCTCCAACATTCATCATTATCTTTTTCTGCTTTGACTGTGATTATTCACAGCATTAAACTCCCAAGAGGTAACTTACCCTCTCCTCTGAGACTAACCTTGACCATTTTCTCAGAGATACACCTCCTCCTCCTCTTCTTCCTCCTTCTCCTCTTCCTCCCAGAGTCTTACACTGACTCCTACCATGGCAATGATTAACAGCCTCTCCTCTGAGGTTTATCTTGACCATTCTCCCCAGAAATGCTCCCCCTCTTTCCTCTCCTCCTCTCCCTTCTCTCTGTGGGTATTAAAATTATCTCACCTATAATAAGAGAGACTGAGGTAGAGTTCTGAGTCAATGGCACTTTATTAAAAGATTCATGGTTCACTCTAATGAAGTGGATCTCAGATCTTCCCCACCATCCAAAATGCCAGCTCTTTCAAGGCCCCTATTTTTATAGAGCTAAATGTCCAGTCATTCTAGAGTAGCCATACCAAATACAGAATAATTCCACTGCTTGACATGTGATGTATAAAATAAAATAAGCTATTGCTTATAAGCTATGTCATCAGAGTTACAAAGCTAGGAATATCTCCACATAAGATGGACAGGCTCCTCCTTAGTTTGGACACAAGGAAATGGTACAAACTATAACAGTCAATGACCTAAGTGGTCGCTTTTGGACAAGTGATTGGTCCAGAGGTACCAAAATATTTTGTGGGACTTTCCATGTAGTTGGGATCTCTGCCAAGCTGGGTTTGGTCACAAAAAAAAAAGAAAAAAAAAACAGAGGTAGAGGGACTGTAATTAACTTCCTATAGTTAAGCGAGGGAATTTAGAATCTACAGCTCACAGCTCTGGTGTCTTATATAAAGAGCTTTGATATGATTCTGTCAAATTGATTAATACTGATTGGAATAGAGTAGGGATCCAAATGAAGAAATACATCAGATTTTCTCCTTGGATCTACAGAAAGAAACCAGTCCTTCTTTGGATTGTTATGAGCCCTGGAGGACAGTCCTCCATGGTTGAGAAGGGGGAAGTCCCCTTATTGAGTCACAAAGGTGATATTAGTGAAGAGGGAAAATAAGCATAATTAATAACATTTATGTCCCATTTGATTAAACAGCAACTCTTAATATTCTAAATATACAATGAATATCTGAGATATCTCACTAACCAAGAATCATAAGGGAGAAGGACCTCCTTGTAAACATGCCCTACAAGATATGAAAATTGGGAGTCCATTGGGCATTTGATCAAGCATAGCAATTAAAACATTGTTTGTTGTCCATATGAGTTCTGGAAATCTTTTGAGTTTCTGAAAAAGGTTAAAGCAATTTTGACAAACAGCTGCTCCATTATGGTGATGAGAAGCCTCTGATGAAGTCTTTTTGTCCTCTGAAGATCTCTCCTCTTAGGAATACTGGAATTAATGGGGTTTCAGAGCATCTTCTCGAGGATTTGCTTCTCCAGTTCAGGTCACTTGCAGAGGTCCACTCCTCTGTTAAAAATTTCTGATAAAATAGATCGTAATATAATACTAGTCTGCTATTATAATAACCAGGTCAGGTAGAAAGAGCCAGCTCAAACCTTAATAGCGCTGATATGAACATTATCACTAGACCAGAGAATTCATATTTTAGGTTGACAAATTCAAATAACAACTGAAATTTTAAAAAAATTCTCAATTCTTATTACAACTATTTACTAAAAGCAACTGAAAAATTATCACACTAGGTATTTTCTTTAACTGCTCAAATCCTTACCTAGGAGGATGAGATTTTGTTAGGAATTGTTAATAGAACACTCTTTTTATGATAATGATCTCTGATACACAACTGAATTTATTTATTTAAAAGTTGCCAAAATAATTGCAATTATAGCAAAGAGTTCCAGGATAGGTGCAAAGAGCACCAGGATAAATGAATCGAATAGTCAATATCCAAACAGTGTACAAACATGTTTGCCTTTCAAGACATGCTCAGCATTCAGGTGGTAAAAATGATCCCAAATAAAATTGGCTTTTCCATTTAGATAACACAAGATATTCTATCATTCTCTTCATTTGAAACAAAACTAAAGATGTTTCTGTTAAATTATTAATAGACTACACCCAGAGAAAGAACTCTGGGAGATGACTAAAAACCATGACATTGAATTCCCAATCCCTCTATTTATGCCCACCTGCATTTTTGATTTCCTTCACAGGCTAATTGTACAATATTTCAGAGTCTGGTTCTTTTTGTACAGCAAAATAACGGTTTGGTCATGTATACTTATTGTGGATCTAATTTATATTTTAATGTATTTAACATCTACTGGTCATCCTGCCATCTGGGGGAGGGGGTGGGGGGTAAGAGGTGAAAAATTGGAACAAGAGGTTTGGCAATTGTTAACGCTGTAAAGTTACCCATGCATATAACCTGTAAATAAAAGGCTATTAAACTAAAAAAAATAATAATTTATATTTTCTGGTTACCAGAAAATCACAACCACAATTGATTGTGACAACAATCAATTGGATTGTTGAATTACATTGTCTCTGATTGCCCTTTGTCTAATTTGTTCCACTGATCTGAATCTACATTTTAAAATCAACACTGAAGTGGTTTTGATGATTGTTGCCTTGTTTAAAAAACAACCAACTGGGAAAATTTGGAGCTTCTCTTTTGAAGTAACTGATTAAGTAGAAAAGCATTTGAGTTAGTCTGATTTTTGCAAAAAGTTAGGAAAATCAATAATCAATATGAAATATTTAAAAGGAGAATTTCTAGCAAATGAAAAAGAAATAAAGCAAGCCATAATCCCACCTCCAGAGTAATTAATTCAGTTTTTGTTGTTGGACTAAAATGAAGAATGGAAGATACATAAAAAAGAATTGAAGCAATAGAGGTTACCTATAAAATAACTCTAGTTTTATGTATAAGAATGACTTATGGCTTCTAACCGTTTAAAGAAAAGGTTAACTGAATTACTGGGAGAAAGCAAAAGCAAACATGTAATAATTGAAGAACCTTCCCGTGCCTCCTTCCTACCCAGACAAATCTCAGAAAGACAGACAAGAAGGAAGTAAAATCCTGAATGCAATGAATGGATCTAGCAATTACTAATGGAGTAAGAAATGGAGATGCCTATTTCTCAGTTGTGCCTGGCACCTTTACAAAAATTAATCACATATTCATATGTAAAAAACTCACAAACAAATGGAGACAAGCAGAAATATTCATCAATCTTCCCATAAAATTACATTCAATAAAGATAGGAAGAATTAAAATTCAATTGGAGACTAAATAATTGAGTTCTTTAAATTTGTTATTTAATTAAAAAATTCAATAGTGTCTTATTTTTTCCAATTCCATGTAAAGACAATTTTTAACGTTTATTGAAAATTTTGTCAGTTCCAAGCTTTCTCTTTCCCTACCTCCCTTTCCCCATTTCTAAAAAGGTAAAACTTTTAAATAGATTAAAATAACTTAGAACTAAATCCTAAAGAATTGGTAAGTCCAAGAAAAAAATTTGGAAAAAAAATGACTCATTTCATTAAAAAATGCCAAGAATAAGACAACAACCAAAACGTTTGGGATGCAGACAAAGCAGCCCTTTAGGGAAAGCTTTTATCTCAAATTTCTTTCATCAATAGAAAAGAAAACCAACAGATCAGTTGGTTGGATCTGCAACTAAAAAACGAAACATGTCACAAAAACTCAACCAAACACCGACTTAGACATTCTAAAAACGAAAGTGGATTTGAACAAAATGGAAAGGACCCCCCCCCCCAACACCACTGAGTGAATCAGAAATAACAGTCTAGAACAGATAGAAAGGGAAGGTTTAAAATGATACGAATGAGGAAAAGGAATTCTTTAAAAAATAAAAGGCAGAAAAAAACGAAAGGACAAAGACCTTAACGACCACATTGAAGATGAGAGGAAGGGGGGACTTAACTACACAACAGAGGAAAAAAGTAAGGGAAAGAAGTACATAAAGAAGGCAAATGAATTTCAGATAAAAATAAATAAGGTATATTCAACTCTAGAAGTATGTAGGTCGCACATAAGTGGCAAATGAAGGGGCTGGAGATAAAGGAAAAGAGTCTGTGGAAATAGGATTGATTTCAAGTCGATTAAGCAAAAATACCTGAAGAGACAAAGTCCTGTATTTAAGAGAAAGAGCAAGAAGCCAAAAATCCTAATTTAAAAAACACAATAAAAGATAATCAGAGAAAAAATCCATCTAATTCAAAGAATTTTAAATGTGACTGGATTAAATAATACAATAAAAATGTGGCATTGGTTGCTTACAAAAAAATACACCCCCAGTTCAAAGATATATACAGAATATGAATGAGGGACTGAAAGAAGTCAGTCAGCAAACAAATGTTTTTTAAGGATCTACTCCATGGCAGCCTCCGTCCTTGTCACAGGATATGAAGAAATGCTTCTGACAGTGCCTGCTCTCCAGGAGCGATCTAATGGGAGAGAAAATATTCAAACAATCTATGGCCAGGATAAATCAGAGCTAGAATCTGAAGAAAGGCGTTAAGATTCAACACTGAGAAAAGCTTCTTACACAAGAAGGGACTTTAGTAGAGACTTGAGGGAAGCTGTAGGAAGTAGTGACAAGGAGAGAGAAGAGCAGTCCAAGATTGTACTCAAAGTGGTCAAAATCCAGCGTAGGCCACTACAATTTCTCCTAAGGGAATTTTACCAAAGCCCAGACTGCAAATGACATCAGAGATTCCCACTGCGCCCACCGGCTCTGTAAAGGAACTATCATTTCCAACAGGACTGCCAAGAAGGTCTAAGGGAATAAAGAAGACCCTAAGACACACCTGGAGGGCTCTAAATACCAACTCCTCAGCCTGTCGCTGGTTACCTTCAGCCCAGAAGGGACCAGGGCATTCCTAGGGCACCTGTACTAACCCATTTAGATCTCTGATATCCAACTCCTGCTGACAAGAGCTTGACCCTCCTTAGGATGCTGTCCCCACATACACCAGGTTCTCTGGATTGCAGCAGGAGAATTCAGAAAATCAGGAGTTGTAATCGTGCTGTCTGACAATGGAAAAATATTCTTTTTTAATAGTATTTTATTTGTCCAAATACAATACAGATTGTCTTCAACATTCATTTTTTTAAATAGCCTTTTAGTTACAGGTTGTATGTTTGGGTAACTTTACAGCATTGACAATTGCCAAACCTCTTGTGCCAAATTTTCCCCTCCTTCCCCCCACCCCCTCCCCCAGATGGCGACCAGTAGATGTTAAATATATTAAAATATAAATTAGATACACAATAAGTATACATGACCAAACTGTTATTTTGCTGTACAAAAAGAATCAGACTCTGAAATATTGTACAATTAGCCTGTGAAGGAGATCAAAAATGCAGGTGGCCAAAAATAGAGGAATTGGGAATTCTATGTAGTGGTTCATAGTCATCTCCCAGAGTTCTTTCTCTGGGCGTAGCTGGTTCAGTTCATTACTGCTCCATTGGAACTGATTTGGTTCATCTCATTGTTGAAGAGGGCCACGTCCATCAGAATTGATCATCATATAGTATTGTTGTTGAAGTATACAATGATCTCCTGGTCCTGCTCATTTCACTCAGCATCAGTTCATGTGAGTCTCTCCAGGCCTTTCTGAAATCATCCTGCTAGTCATTTCTTACAGAAAAATAATATTCCATAATATTCATATGCCACAATTTACCCAACTATTCTCCAACACATGGGCATCCACTCAGTTTCCAGTTTCTTGACACTACAAAGAGGGCTGCCACAAACATTTTTGCACATGAGCCACTCCTTTATCTATGAGAAATGTCAAACGGTCTCAAACACAAAAATATTTCTTAGAAGAACTTTAAAAGTCCTTTAAAAATCAAATAAGAGAGATCAAGGAAAAAATAAGAGCGAGCCAAGAAAACTTTTTTTAAATTATGAAAAGTCAAGCAACTTGAAAGAGAAATCCAAAAATTTAAGGAAGTAAATAAATTTCTTGGAAACTAGAATTGGGCAAAGGGAAGCTAATGAAGTTCTAAGACACAAAGAAATAATAAAACTAAATTAAAGGATATGGTTTGGAAGTCTGTGAACTTCATTTTCGGTTTTTGTAGGTAAATTGTAGATTTCAGAGACAGCTGGGTGATGCAGTGCAGAGAGCTCCAGACCTGGAGTCAAGAAGACCTGCGTTCAAATCTAGTCTCAGACACTTCTTAGCTGTATGATCCTGGGCATTCACTAAACCCTGTATACCTCGCTTTCCTTACATATAAAATGAGCTAGAAAAGCAGAAAATCTGAAAAGACTTGCATGAACTAATGCAAAATGAAGTGAGCAGGAAAATATTGTACAGTGATCATCTGTGAATGACAACTATTTTCAGCAATACCATGATCCAAGACAATTCCAAAGAATTCATTCACATGCTATCCACCTCCAGAGAAAGAACTGATGGAGTCTGAATGCAGATAAAAACATGTTTTTAAACTTTATTTTTCTTCCTTCCTTCCTTCCTTCCTTCCTTCCTTCCTTCCTTCTTCCTTCTTTCTTTCTTTTTTTTCTTTCTTTCTTTTTTCTTTCTTTCTTTCTTTCTTTCCTTCCTTCATTCCTTCCTTCCTGCCTTTCTGCGTTTCTTTCTTTCTTTTCCTTTCCTTCCTTTCTCTCTCTCTCTCTCTCTCTCTCTCTCTCTCTCTCTCTCCTCTCTCTCATGTTCGTTCTTATTGTTTTCTTTGACAACATGACTAACATGGAAATATTTTGCAAGACTGCATATGTATAATCTATATAAAATTTCTTGCCTTCTCAACAACTGGGAAAGAGAGGGAAGGAGGAAGAGAATTTGGAACTCAACATGTTGAAAAAACGTTTAAAACTATTTTTACATGTAATTGGGAAATATATAATACAAACATATATATATATATATATATATATATATATATATATATATATATATTTCTAAACGAGCTGGAGAAAGATGGCAAATAATTACTCCAATATCTTTGCCAAGAACAGCCAAATGGGGTTATAAAGATTCGTAGGTGACTGAAAAAATGGCTGAACAATAACAATAGATTTCAGATTCTTTTTAAAAGACACCATTAAAAATTTCTTCTTAGGGATGAAGGAACAATCTAAATGAGTATAAGACTATTTACTGCTAATAACTATGCTGGACCAATGCTAATACTACTAAAATAGATTTAAATGTTTCATCAAACTATATATATCAAAGGAATATATTGTAGAATTTGACAAAAGAGTAAGAAGAAGAGAGAAGAAAAGAGAGAAAAAGACAGAAAAAAGAAAAGAACAAGATCAAGAACAAGATGAAGATGGACTAGCAGGAAGAAGAGAAGAAAGAGTAAAAGGAGGAGGAGAAGGAGAAAGAGGAGGAGGAGGAGAAGTTGTTTCCAAGGTTCCTTTGGGAAACCAAAGAGCTAGAATATCACATAAATAATCGGGGGACAGGGAATGGAATAACACATCCAAAGAAGCAGTCATCAAAATTATCTGGCATTGGTTAAAAAATAGAATAGATCAGATCAATGGAAGAGATCAGATAAGGGAGAATCAGAAACAATGGAATCAAACCAGTGTTTGATAAAGCAGAAAACAAATTACTTAGGAAAAGAACTTCATTTTTGATTTAAAATAAAATTGCTGAGAAAATTGGAAAGTTGTATCCCAGAAATTAGGCTTAGATCAATGCCTTATGCCAAGATTTCTTAAACTTTTTCCACTTGTGACACCTTGTCACCTGAAAACTTTTATGTGACCCCGTGTGTATAGATATATAAAATAGGTATACAAATCAAACATTTACTGATAATAAATCAGAAGCTTGTGAGCCTCACATTCTAACCCAACCTCATATGGGGCTTGACCCACAGCTTAAGAAGCTGGGGAATAGAGAGTACCATGAAAAATCAAAAATATAAGAATCAATACAGAGTAAAGAATTCTGAGCCCAGCAAACAGCACACATAATGATTACCAAACATGTAAACAGAAAGAACAATTAAAGAATCAAAAGGGAATTTTCCCAAATAACGGAGAATATGCTCACAGAAAAGGAGTATGAAAAGATGTCCAGACACCACTCCTGTGCAGAGGTGGGAAGCCCACACATGAAGTACAATGCATATATTTTCAGTCTTTTTAGATATATTAATTTTTGTCAATTTCTTCCCTCTTTTTTCTTTAAAAATCTTTTTTGTTACATAAGATTGCTTACTACAGGAGGAGAAACACCAAGAGAAAATTTGGGAATGTTGAAAACAGGATACTAAATAAAAATCTATTTTTAAAATAGTGTAAAAATATAAGAATTGGAGTATTCAATGGTCATCGTTGAAGGAATGAAAAAATCATTCAGTACTTACTGTAATAATTCTCAAATTAATCATGCTAATAGATTATCTGATTTGACAAACCTTCGTCTAGTCAAATACAATTAACCAAATGAAAAGTGAACAAAGAGAAATTACCGGAACAAAACATAAAGTTGAAAAAAATCATCAGAACTGTATGTACAGTTCAAAATTGAGAACACAAGAAAATAGTGGAATTCCTTCAAAAATATATATGGAATTCCTTCAAAAATATACAGGAGACCAAAGAGAGATCTAAAAGAATTTAATTTCAGAAAAGAAAATAGGACAGGCTGTAAAGGAACTACCCAAGGGAAAACCTTTTTATCTTAATGGGTTCAAAAGAGAATTTTATCCATCTTTCAGAGAACAATTAGTACCAGTAACACTCAAAAACAATTCTCAAAGTTCAAGAAAGAAAGCAACGTACTAGATGATTTTATGAGATGAATGGAGTTCTAATAGTTAAATCAGGGAGGAAAGAAAGCCAAGGAAAGCAAGACACCAATATCATTTATGGTTATAAGTTCAAACATTTTAAATTTAAATGTTGTCAAAGAGGCAGCAGTGTTTCATCCAAGATATCACTGTTTGGTACCGTTTTGGAAATGCTATCGATAGGAATAAGGAAAGAAGAAAATTATAGGAAAAAAGAGAGAAGCAAAGAGGAAATATCATCAATAAAGATGATATTTGAGATAATTAATACCTTTAATAAAATTGTTGACTATGGAATAAACCCACAAAATCCACATTAAAAACAGTAACAAAATCTAAGGCTCTAACAGAAAGGGAATCCCATTTCAAAAATATTTAGAAGGTATGAAATATTTGAGGAGCAGCCTATCAGAGTATATTAAAATTTATACAGATTAGATTAAAAATTCTTCCTTAAAGACAAAAGAAGAACCTAACTTGCAGGAAAAATTATTTAGTACTCTTCTCTGGCCTGTGCCAATATTATAAAAAAGGGAAATACTACCGAAGTAAATTACCCTTTAAATGCCATATCAATCCAGTATGCCACAAATATACTTTGTAGAACTTGGAGGAAAAAAAAGTTTCCTTTGGAGGAACAAAATAGGTAATATGTGAATTAAATTAAAAAGTAAGAATAATAATGAGAAATGAGAAAAGGAGAATAAAAAGTGAATACCATTTCTGAAGCAGTATTCATCAAAACCTTGTGATAGTGGTTAAAACAGAGAGAATTTGATCAATGGTAGAGACCAGACAAGGGAGAATTAGAAAAAATAGGGCTCGCCAAAACAGTGTTCAAAAAACCAGAAAGCAAAAACTACCTGGGAAAGAAGTGCTTTTTGATTAAAAAAAAAACTGGTAGGTAAAAAAGGAAGCAGTTTCACCATATTCCCCTAAAAATTCTAAATGGATACATGACTTTAATCTGACAGATCATACCATAATAATATTAAAGGCTTTCATATACCTGTCTCACATAGGAAAAATACCTGTATTTTTTTTTGACAAGACAATTGGGGTTGTTAGTTGTCTAGGGTCATAGAAGTAGTAAGTGTTAAGTGTCTGAGGTCGAATTTGAACTCTGGTCCTCCTGACTTGAGAGCCAGTACACTTTCCACTGTATCATCTAACTGCCCCAATGGATATATTTTTAACCAAACAAGGGATTGAGGCAATTACAAAAGCTAGATTAGACAACCTTGATTACATGAACCTGAAAAGCTTCTGAATAATCCAAATGAAAGCATCTCTCTATTATGAGAAGGGAAGCCATTAAGTTAGGGGGAAAATAAACCTTAGTATCAAATTTTTCTAATAAAGCTTTGATATATATATACACAACTCACATCTGCAAGTATTACTATGCATGTATATGTGTACATGTACATATATATATACACATTTTTGTGTGTATGTCTATCTATGTATGAATATATTTTTCTTTCTACCTGTGACCAAAAGATATTCCCTAAGAGACAAGTGGCCAAAATACATAAACAGCTCTCAACAGAACTGAACATTATTAATGGTCATGAGAAAGCATGCTGCCAATCCCTAGTAATAAGAGAAAGGCTAACCAGGCCTATCCCCATGTTTTACCACACACTTGGCAAATTCTCAAAGAGGACAAATGTTGTGGGGATTGTGGGAAGATATGCACCCCAGTGCCTTGTTGGTGTGCATTAGTTCAAACATTTTAAAAAGCCACCTGGGATTATCCAAATAAAATTACTAAAATATCTATAGCATGAAAACCAGAGAGGCCAAAACCAAGTGTGTAAGCTAACATCACTAATAAGTCCCCACATATGCCAAAATATGATGTTGTTTGTGTGTTGCTGTTTCTGTGTCTATGTGTGTGAAATATCAAATTTGAATAGAAGCCCAAAGGCAAAATAAAAAAAAAAATAGAGGAGATTGTTTGAAATGAAGCATTCTTTGTGGTAGCAAAAAATAAAAAAAACAAAAAAAACTAGGAAAACCCCAGAATTTTCACTGACAAATAGTAAGGAAAAGTAAAGGAAAGTCATAAAGTATGCTGTGTAGACATGAAATGATGACTATGCTGCATGCACTGATGCATAGTGAAGAAAGGAGAGACCAGAAAACAGCAACACAATTCTAGAAAAAAAAATGTAAATGGAAAGAACCAGAAAACAATGAAAAGTGCATTTTACCAAATGAGAGAGAATAAGCAGGCTCCCAAAGAAAAATATGAAAAGACTGCTCCACCCCTTCCTCTATGGAGGTGGAAGGTGCACAGGTGAGGAGCATGAATATATATTTTTGGACCCTTTTGATATAATGATCCCTTAGAAAATGTTGTACTCTTTCTTGCCAGGGCCCTTATCCTCAGGGGAGAGGATAAGGAGGCATATGTGAGAAAGATGGTAAAAAGCAGAAAACAGAGGTGAATACAAGTGAGGAGGTGAAGGGGACACCTAATTTGGAAGCCTGAATGGCAACTGGGAAGATGGAGATACATCAACGGTGATGGGGAAAAATAGAAAGGGATTTTGGTCCAAATCATCACAAGACACCACTGTAGTTATTCTACTATGTTTATTGATGTTGTTTTATTTTATTACATATCGATATATTATTTGTCATTATATAGGCTAATGAATGTCTTGTGCCCTTTATGTATGTATGTTTGTGTTTATGTGTCCATCCCAATATTTTACCTAAAAAGGAGACTTTGTGTACACAAAATGATTTTTAAGAAAATTGCAGTCTTTTGTTTGTCTTTGTGGAGTGCTATTCATATTAAGCGTGCTGTGGGTAGTTGTGTGCGTGTCAGTTGGCTTGAATGCTGTATGTAGACTTTTAGTAGGGACTAAACTGCATCAGGGAATCAGCTCCAATTATCCTGACCTGTATCTGGCCACTGGACTCAGATGGTCCTGGAGGGGAAAATGAGGCAGGTGACCTTTCTCAGCCCTCCCTCACTTAAATCAAATTTACTGGCTTGTCATGGCATCCTCTCTCTGAAGTCATGGTCCTCTTTGAGAAAGAAGGACAAATAGCAATAGCAGCCACATGCTTGTGCAAATAGCTGGTAACTGAAGAGCCTGGCTAGTAAGGAGATATTGGGGCTCACAGATACAGATTTCTTTGTGTGTCTTTTTTGTCCAAGTTTGTGTGTCTCCAAGGATCTGTGTGTCTGTAATTGTGCCCACTGAGTTCAGAAGGAAAACACCTTCCTGGTAAATCTACTGCTCTGTATCTTGCGATTTACTTTATTTAGTTCTTTAAGCCTTCATAATAAGTCTCTTGTTCCCGATTCCTGAATTTTGGTTTAAATATTTGTATAAATTCTGAAATACTCCAACAAATTTGCTCTAAGTTAACATTTTTTA
Source organism: Sarcophilus harrisii (assembly GCF_902635505.1). Classification (NCBI taxonomy): domain Eukaryota; kingdom Metazoa; phylum Chordata; class Mammalia; order Dasyuromorphia; family Dasyuridae; genus Sarcophilus; species Sarcophilus harrisii. The sequence goes on from NC_045432.1 coordinate 9,998,274, forward strand.
GAATTTGCTTGAATACCAACACCCCCATCAAAAATACATTGATTGTGTAACAGCCAGGAAAGGTCTTTTTTCTGATTAGAGAAAAGTTTTTAAGGAGTTAAAAAAAAAATCAAAGCCTCTATTTTACATGTTAACTCTTTCCTGATCATGAAAAGGAAAAAAGTTTGTGTGAGCCAAAGAACAACCAGAAAGCTTATAGGATTTGATTAGAAAATCTAGTTAGATATTTGGAGAGTCTTATAAATAAAGTTTAATGCAGATCAATTTAGACATTTCTTTTTGTATTCATGTATCTTTTGAAATGAGAAATTTTGATGGAGATTATGAGATTCATGCCCATTTTTGTAGTAGATTTTGTGTTTGACCCTTAAAAATCATCTTGCTTCTTGTCCTTAAAAAAGCTTATTATTAAGAAAGCAATTTAAAATATACATGATATTTATTTAGAAAAATTCTGTTTCTTCTGTGTATGATTGTTTTAACACACAGTTAAGGAGGAAATAAAATATTGTTATAAAAAGAATTTAATTCTTATTGAATAGACCAAATTTTTGTAAGCTGTTACAGATTTTTATAACTGCTAAAAGCATCTGAAAAAGTTTTTGGTGCCGCCATTTTTTAGGGCGTAACACAATTGTAACTGACCATAATTTAACAAAGCATAATTGTTATAAATATGTCAAGAGTCATTATTGCACCCTATTGCATTATTGCATCTCTTATTGAGAATAAGGCTTTAGCAAGTCATTGGTTTTAACAACTATGTATGTTATTAAATTATATATTGAGCTTCTGTGTGATACCCTTTTTTTTTAATAGCCTTTTATTTACAGGATATATGCATGGGTAACGTTACAGCATTAACAATTGCCAAACCTCTTATTCCAATTTTTTACCTCTTACCCCCCCCACCCCCTCCCCTAGATGGCAGGATGACCAGTAGATGTTAAATATATTAAAATATAAATTAGATACACAATAAGTCTACATGACCAAAACGTTATTTTCTGTACAAAAAGAATCAGACTCTGAAATAGTGTACAATTAGCTTGTGAAGGAAATCAAAAATGCAGGTGTGCATAAATAGAGGGATTGGGGGAATTCAATGTAATGGTTTTTAGTCATCTCCCAGAGTTCTTTCTCTGGGCGTAGCTGGTTCAGTTCATTACTGCTCCATTGGAAATGATTTGGTTGATCTCGTTGCTGAGGATGGCCTGGTCCATCAGAATTGGTCATCATATAGTATTGTAGGATCAGAGGAAGACATTAGCTTCTTGCCTAAGGTTGGAATTGAGCTGAGATGTGAAGGAAGTCAGGTGGCAGGAAGAATTTGGGGGTAATATTCCGGAGAGAAGGGACAGGCAAGCACTGAAAAAGCACCAGTCTGGGAGCTAATGCCTTGTTCAAGGAATAGAAAGGATGCCAGAGACATTTCAGAGCTGTAGAAATGCTAAACGGAAGTAAAAGTTGTTTCTTTGGAAAGATGAACAAAATTGACAAACCTTTATCGGATCAAATGAAAAGAGGGCAGAAAGTCCCAAATAGCGACTGAACAAGGGGAAATTACAGCACAATTAGAATTATCAGAACCTATTATACAAACCATTGTATACCGAGGAAAGTGAGATGCAAAAATTTGAATTTCTTCAAAGATATAAAATATTCAAGGTAGAGGTCTTAAAGAATTAAATCTCAGAAGAAGAAATAATACCAGCTGCAAGGCAAATACCAAATGAAAAACCTCCTGGTCCTGGTGGATTCACTGAAAAATTTTACCAAATTTTAAAAGAACAATTAGTCTCTAAAACTGAGAAAGCACCCTACCAGATTCATTTTGTGAGATAAATAGAATCCTAATAGCTAACCCAGAAGCAATAAAACAAAGCACCATCATTATTAATGAATATCAATTCTAATTTTAAAAATCACGTCAAAGATGTTGCTGTGATTTATGTAAGAAATCATTAATACAATGACAAAAATTCTCTCAATAGCAATAAAGAAGGAAAACAATTAAAGACAAAGAGAGACAAAGAAAAAACTATTAAAACTATTTGCTGATGGAATGATGATTTACTTAGAAATTGTTGGAAATCAGCAAAGATGCCAACTGAGACCAATTAATAGCTTCAGTAAAGTTGTAGGTTATGGAAAACCCACAAAAATCTGTAGCATTTCCATTTAATAACCAAATCCAAGAGGCAATAATATAAAAGGAAATCTCATTCCAAATAACTACAAAATGAATAAAATATTTGAGGATCTATCTACTGAAATATGCAAAAGATTTTTATGAATTTCAATTAAAATATCTTATTAAAGGTAAAGAGTAACATAATTAACTGAAGAATTATTCATTTTTGTGGCTGTGCTGTGCCAAAGTAGAGATTTACCTTTAAATGCCATACTAATCAATAAAACAAAGGGACTCATGATAAAAAAGACCATGATAAAATAGTAATAAGGTTCATTTAGAGAAACAAAAGATCCAGAATATCAGGCAAATACTGAAAAAAGGTAAATATAAAGAAGAGATAACATTTCCAGACCTCAAGCAGCATTATAAAACAGCAGTCCTCAAAACTGTCTGATATTGATTAAAAAATAGAGAAACAGATCAATGGAAGAGATTCAACAAGGGAGAATAAAAAATTGTAGGATTCAATAGCATAAATTAATATCATAAATGAAATTAAAATTCATAACATAAATTATTTAGAAAATAAATTCTTACGTGATAAAATCTGATGAAAACACTGGAAAACAGTCTGGCAAAAATTAGACTTAAACCAACAAGTTAACCATATTATACAATACATTTTAAAATGATTTGTCTTTGAGGGGCAGCTAGGTAGCACAGTGGATAGAGCACCAGCACTGAAGTCAGGAATACCCAGGTTCAACTTTGACCTCAAACACTTAACACTTCCTAGCTGTGTGACCCTGGGCAAGGTTGCCTCAGCAAAAAAAAAAAAAAAAAAAAAAAAAGTCATCTTAATATTTGAGATTATATCAGAAAAAAACTACAGGAGAACTAGAGCATAACAAAGAATAGAAGAAATTACAAAAGAGAAAATATATCATTTGAATTACTGGATACGAAAAAACTTCTGCATAAACAGAATTTAAGCATCTAAGAAGAGACATGATCAAGTTAGAAAAAAATCTTCTCTAAACAATTAACATATGTAAACATCTATTCATATACATAGAATACACATTTAAAAGCAAAACAAAAAATAGAAAAGAATTCCCTAAATGCAGCATTCTTTGTGGTAGATGGCTACAGACCAGAAACTTAGGAATGTCATGGAATGTAAATGTGGTGTAAAAAAAGGAATAGAGAAATGTAAAGGGCTGAACCGCTTAAAAGGTATGTTTTAATCAGATAACTGAGCACTTAAGGCTAATTCCCTATTTGACAATGTCTCCATTAGCATATGTTTGGAAAAATGGCTCTTCTCACAGTTCAGTGTTGGCTCCGTGTTTGGGGTATACAGAGAGGCAAAAGATTAGAACGTGGGGTGAGAGAAGCCAGATTCACTTTTCCAGAGGACGGGGAGGAGAGAGGTTAGTGGCAGTTTGTCTCCTTCACTTCTCCCCGTAAAGACCAAGGACTTTTACTTATCCTGACTCCGGCTGCTCCTGAAGCCTCCAGGGAGCTAGTCCGGACTTTACAGAGAAATATGTAAAGATCTACTTGAACTGATGAGTGAAGAAAGCAGAGCCCAGAAACAGCACACGCAACTGTAAAAAATGCAAATATAAAGGACCACCAAAAATAAGCAAAATTGAATCTTACCAAAGAAGGGATGTGAGAAGACACCTCATGGACCTACATTGGGCTACATTGGATATATATATATAATATATTAAATATATAATAAATATATAAATATATAAACTTCCTTGATATATATAAACTACCTCCTTATAATTTGGAGAAAAAGAAAATTATAATTTGGAGAAAAAGAAAATTTTTGGAGAAAATCCTCCACATAAATATATAAATATATAAACTTCCTTGATATATATAAACTACCTCCTTAAACTACTACTACCCATGCATATAACCTGTAAATAAAAGGCTATTAAATAAAAACAAATAAATAAATAAATAAAATTATTAATAGAACAACAATTTGTTCCCAGAAATTGTTTGTATCAATACCCGATCATCCTCATATTAATTTTAGGAAGGACTAAAATTTTAGACTACATAGCTCACACCCTATGCTTTTTTATCTTATTGTAATAGCTCAGACATGCTCCAGCGTTAACCTTTGAAATAAAGTTTTAATATTGTATTTATGCTGATAACCTGCCATGATTATAGAAATTCTCCAGAGAGAGAAAGTAGGGACATTATACAGTAAGAGAAAAGTGCTTCCTTAACTTCATGTCAGGTCCAGGATAGAATTATATAACTAGCCAATTTTATTGAGCCTGGCTTAAAAAGGGAATATTTTCCATTTAAGAGGAAGTGTCATCCTGGATAAATCAAGTCAGGAAAAGCCTACCTCAGCTCATGCCAAAAGTCATTCTCCCAGTCTTCCCCATGAAAAATGCATTCATGGATATCAACCCCATAGGTAGATTGGCACCATGGATCACTAGCCTAATAAGATTCCTTGATGATCAATCCTGGAATCAGACTCAAAATAATATCAATTACTGTCCCATGAGGTCTAACAGCAAATTCCAATAATCAGCTTTATAGCTTTAGGTGGATTCAATTAATAAGAATTATACAACCTTGATATAGATGAAAAAAGTTCAAGGCACTTAATTTTCTATTTCTAAAACATCATGTTCCTAGATAAGCTCTAAAGGGGCTTTTCCCTTCTAGATCTATATCTAAGGTGCTAAAAACTTAACTCAAAGTCAATATAAAATAGAACTAAAAGAATTAGCATAGTAAAAATATACCATTCATCTAAAAATTCAGAGATTTAATTGTTGCATCATGAGGACCTGAATGGAAAATTAAATTTTATTTCTCTTAATATATCATTAGCTAGATGTTTCAAACAATTCTTCCAGTTTCTTCCCCTTCTCAGTCTGAATACTGAATCTGTTGTATTATGAAATATCTACTATGTGAATATGATTTATTAAAAAAACTTAGAAAACAACAATTGGGCATAGATCAGTAAATATTGTATATTGTGCTCAGGGAACAGAAGAGGTGGTCACATCTCATCTCAAGAAGCCATTCCTTGTCACAAAGAATAAAAAGAAAGAGAGAAAAACTTTGTTTAGCAAACTTAACAACATTCGAATCTAACAAGAGAATGGAAGGGGATAAGCCTTTACACTGTGTGGCAGGCATTGCATTGTTCTACAATCACAGTCCAGGGCTTTTGCAAAGAAGGGAAGAAGATGCATTTTCTCAACTCTTCGCTAGGGCTAAACTTGGTCATAATTAAACCGTTGTTTCTTTTCTCTGACATCATTGTGTATTTTTTTCCCCTGGTTCTGATGACTTTTTCCCAGATTTATTTCCACAAGTCTTCCCATGAAAGGCTGGAGCTTTATGGTCTGCTTTGGATCTGTCCATCTTAGTTTCTCTCTGGGCCCCTGTCCCCAAGACACACAAACCTCACTGTGAAGCACCTAAGTTCTAGCTGCCAAAATGGGGAATGCCAAAATGCCAAATATGGGGAAAGTAAAAGGGAGACAGTCAAGTTCTCATTGTGTTCATGTTTGTAAATAGGCTTCCTGAGAGACAGAAATTATAATTACTGTATACATATTTAGGACAGTTACTGCAAATATTGCTGCAATACTAATATTTATAACATTTACCTACTATGTTCCACATACCATGCTAAGACCTTTATAGTTACTATCTCATTTGATCCTCACAACAACCTTACTGGCTAGGTGATATTATTATCCTCATTTTATACTTGAGGAAACTCGGGCAGACAGAGGCAAAGAGACTTACCAGGGTCATATATATCAAGGAAGTTTCTGAGTCCTAGCACTCTGCCCCCTATCTTCTTCCCACTGGAAAAACTGACTTTTAATTCGCTAGTTAAAATGCTAAAGAAATGATTCCTTGACATTTTGCTATTATTTTTTCAGCTCCGTAAAATAATTTTCTGGTGATTTAATTGGCATGCCATTGAATAAATAGATTAACTTAGACAAACTTGTCATTTTTATTAAAATGACTCTTCATATTTACTTTGATTTCATCTTCATTAGTGGGATAATCACCCTTTTCATTTTTAATACTAGTGATTTGATTTTCTTCTCTCTTTTTTAAAAATCACATTAACCAGTGGTTTAGTTATTTTATTGGATGTTTTCATAAAACCAACTCCTAATTTTACTTATTAATTCAGTGATTTTTCTTACACTCAATTTCATTAGTCTCACTTTTACTTTTCCAGATTTCCAATTTGGTATTTAATTGGGGATTTTTAATTGTTCTTTTTCTAGTTTTTTTTTTTTAGTTGCATACCCAGGTCATTGGTCGGCTATTTCTTTATTTTATTGATAAAAGCATTTAGAGATATAATTTTCCCTCTGATTACTGTTTTTAATGCATCCCATAGGTTTTGCCATGTTGTTTCATTCTTGTCATTCCGGAGATCATTTTTTAAAAACATCTCTGTGCTAGATTAAAATATTTTTGTAAAAACTATGGGTCATAAGTACAGTTCTCTGAAGCCTTACAAAGTTCAAATTAAAATGTGCATTACCCAGTGTAGATAAGTCTTATTATTTCATGTTTAAATCTATTATGATATTTTATCCTTTTAGGGAGGTGAAAGATAAATATTTTAATGTTGTGAAGTAAAAAAAAAATGAGGAAAGGGTAGATTAGATCATATCTTAGAAGGACTCCTTTCCACTCTTCCTTGCTTATGACTTGGTTCAATTCTGGTAGATTCTTGGAGGTGGACTCAATGGTAGGACACTATGTTGTATTTGGAGGCAAAGGGCCTGGGTTGAGATCTTCCTAGCTGTGTGTTTTTAATGTCAGTCTCTTTCCATCTCGGATCTCAACTACATCCTTTGTAAAACAAGAGGATTACGTCTGGTTGTCTCAAAAGTCATTTCCATCAACTGAATGGATGTCCATCAGTTGGAGAATGGCTGAATAAATTGTGGTATATGAAAATTATGGATTATTACTGTTCTGTAAGAAATGACCAACAGGATGATTTCAGAAAGGCCTGGAGAGACTTACACGAACTGATGCTGAGTGAAATGAGCAGGACCAGGAGATCATTATATACTTCAACAACAATACTGATGGATCAGGCCATCCTCAGCAACGAGATCAACCAAATCATTTCTAATGGAGCAGTAATGAACTGAGCTAGCTATGCCCAGAGGAATAACTCTGGGAGATGACTAAAAACCATTACATTGAATTCCCAATCCCTCTATTTATGCACACCTGCATTTTTGATTTCCTTCACAAGCTAATTGTACAATAATTCAGAGTCTGATTCTTTTTGTACAGCAAAATAATGTTTTGGTCATGTATACTTATTGTGTATCTAAGTTATATTTTAATATATTTAACATCTACTGGTCATCCTGCCATCTAGGGGAGGGGGTGGGGGGGGGTCAGAGGTGAAGAATTGGAACAAGAGGTTTGGCAATTGTTAATGCTGTGGAGTTACCCATGTATAGATCCTGTAAATGAAGGGCTATTAAATAAAAAAAATAAAAAAAATAAAAAAAAAAGTCATTTCCATCCTTTCCATTCTATGCTTCTGGGGTCCCTTTGACCTTGGCAGGTGGTCATTCTGGGATTCTCCACTTGCAACTCCTTCCAGAATAAGCTAGAGAATTTGATTGGCATCACATGGTCTGAATTCCTACAAAGGCTCTGCTACTTTCTAGTTGTGTGTGACTCTGGGAAAAGACTTTCCCCGTGGCAGGGGACAAGAGGAGAAAGGAAAGGTGAGGAGGAGGAATAAGCATTTATATAGCACCTGCTATGTGCCAGGCACCATACTAAGCCCTTTACAAATATTGTCTCATTGGATCCTCACAACAAACCTTGTGAGGTAGGTGCCATTATTATCCCCATTTTACAGATGGGGAAAATGAGACAGCAGGACAGCAGTTAAGTGAGTGCCCAAAGTCACACCGCTAGTAAGGGTCTGAGGTTGGATTTGAAGTAAGATCTTCCAACAATGGTTTTTCATGCCATAGGCTATGGTTAGAGTCCATACTAAAACTATTATGGAAATGATGATAATTTTTTCATTGTCTTTGTTATTGATTTTGGGGTTTGTTGCTTTTGCTTCTAAGCCTTCTCCTGTGTCCGGTGGTTTGAGTCTTGTGATTAGCCGGGGTTCGGGTTGTGCTATTGTTGTAAGTCTAACTCCAGAACCAGAACTCTATCGTGCCACCGAGCTATCTCATGCCTAGCTTGCATTAGATGAACAGGGCAAAAAGGAAGGGAGCCATTCCTGAAGCATGACACTGCCACCCGGGGACAGCAAGCCTGGAAGGAGAGCAGACCCAAGCGGAACAGTGTAGATGGGGCGTCCCCCAGTGTTCCCAGTTCCAAGGGAGGCAGGAGACTTGGGAGAGTAACAGGAGGAACACACAAGTCCAAGGCCCAAAGACACTCCCTCAGACCTCCAACTTAGAATTTTAGACAAAGCTGACGTGGCACTGAGACTTCCCCATCTCCAGTGAAGACCAGAGAACATTAGACCAGTGCGACCTAAGCCAGATTCAAATGTAATTGGGCATTATGTAACAAAATAAGTCACAATACAATAAAACACAGATAATGTTACACAAAGTTTTCTAAGTCAATGTGTGTCTGCAGGGCTCCTTAGGGAAGGTTTAGTGGCTCTAGTAGGGAGTTTTCACTTGGAATTGAGAAAAAAATAAAATCGATTTTTTAAAAAGGAAATAAGCTACTAAATTCTATCTGGTCACTCTGTGGTGTGTGCTACAATTTAGTGGCTCCCAATTGCCTCAGGAAAAAAAAAGAAAAGAAAAGAAAAAGCAATTCAGAAAATACTTTGATTTCTGTTCTTGCTCTTGCTCAGAGCCCTTCTGTCTCTTCATGTTATCAGATAGAGGTTTCAAAACAGAAAGAGTAAAAAAAGATGATTTAAAATTTTCTGGATGACTAATTAATACAATTTTATATATAAACTCCTTAATCCAATTTGGAGAACTAATTATTATCACATAATCAAAGTCTAGATATCCCAGAAAAAGGAAGAAAATCCATTTTTATAAAAATAAATTCATTTTCACATATTCCATTGAAGGATTTCAGTACTCTGCTCTACTTTTCAGTCTTGTTCTTAAACACCTGCAGAATCAAAAATAAAAATAAAATCATCTAGGAACATCATGCTTAGTTATCTTTTTGTCATTTTCCTTAATTGGAACCCAATCATATAAATGGAGAGAGAGAACAGTCTAGTCTTGCTTTTTGTTGCTTGCACAAATACAGAAGTAGAAAATGTAAAACCCTAAAGTCTTTCATACTTAGGTTTTTATTATGGAAACAATTTAAATCTGCAGTCTGTTGAGACTAAGTTGGCTTGAAGGTGTAACTTCAATATAGACTATTCCAGGTCCCATTTTAAAATTTTCTTCATCAGTGTCCAAACCATCCATCAGATAAAAATCGCTTTGTTAGTCCCCTTATTCATCTTATAATTTTGCAGCACACAGCTAGCAATAGAAGGTCCCACGGAAGGAGCTAAGTCCTCAAAGAACTTCACAGATAAAGACAACTTCACGATTAAAAAGATCTTTTGCGCTTTCCCCCCACAATGAGCTAATATTGCTCCATCCTGTCTTACTCTTTGTGGCCTTGTGGACTGCATAGCCCGCCAATACTGTCCCTGAGGTTTTCTAGGCAAAGATACAGGAGTAGTTTGCCATTTCCTCCTCCAGAGCATTAAGGCAAAATGAGGTGAAGTGACTTGCCCAGCATCACACAGCTAGTAAGTGTCTGGGGCCAGGTTTGAATTCAGGTCTTCCTGACTCCAAGTATCACTCTGTCCACTGAGCCACCTAGCTGCTTCCGAAAAGTTACCCTTGTAGTTCATTTTAAGCAAGATGTGGCCAATTAAATACTTCATTTTAAAACAGTGACCACATTTTCCAACAGCTTAATTCATAATCTAACAATATCCAGGCTAAAAGAGGAAGTGATTTTCTAAAGATATAATTATATCACTCTCTAGGCATCATTTTCTTACATCATTTTCTCCTCCCCTCCCCCCAAAAAACACATGATACAAGGAAAAGTAAAGGATTGATAATAACATAAACAATATGTGGATTTTTAAAACGCCAAACAAGAGCTATTGGCCCTCAGAAAACATCAATTCAATGGATAGATTTCCGAATCATCTGACGTAGAAAATCCCTTTATCTATCTGTCAATTTAGCATTCCCAAGTAGTCACATTCCAAAACAGGAGAGAGGAATTTTGAAGCCATTACACTTGGAATTTTTACTTGTGCAGTTTTCTAAGCATGAACCCATGCTTGATATAATAATATCAACAATATAATATCATAACCTAGGCCTAAACTTATGCTTGAAGTGATGCAAAAACCTAGGTTTTGACCGCCACACTTTGTTCATCGTGGTAAATATCTAGTTGGCAGCAATTATCTATCCCATGCAGGGGAAATATTTCTCCAATAACAAATTTGGCAACCATGCAGAAATTAGCAGGGAGGCTGGAAAGCTTAGGGCTTTCCCTTCAGAAGTTCTCCGGCACACACCAAGATACATTTACCCTGGAGAATTTTGGAGGGAAAACCTCAGCCAAGACATAAAACTGTCCAAAAAGAAAAAAAATTTTTTTACCAAAATGGAAGTAAGTTTGTCTTCTATGTGTCCTCTGTGGACTTCTACGTATTTTTAGTTCTTTTTTTTTTCCTATGTAGTCTGTATTGGGGTGGGGGTTGTCTCTTGTATTTGAATAATTAGCAGTTGAAACTTTGTAGGGGCCAGGCTTAGGCTGGTAGCCGCTCAGACATTCTGAATGAACACAGCACTGTGATTCGGGGTCTAAAGCAAGGGCTGGACTCAGAAATTCTTAGTTTTAATAGGCAGCACAAGGTATTTCCCCACCCACACCCCACAAGCCTTAGGCCTCGTATTCCTCAGTAACTTGTGCCTTCTTTTAAACCTCATTTCTGTCTGTAAGGTTTGGTCATTTTCTCTAGTTTAAGCAGAGAAGGGGCTAATAATGTTCTGACCACAGGGGAAGGAAGTGGTCCTGGCTCTGACTGCTGATTAGATAGTCTGGGCCAGTGACTTTGTCTGCTACAAAGTATGGCAGGGGTTACACAAAGATCCTCCTTCTGGCTGTTTCTAGTTCTGATTCTGATTCAATCCTGGTAGGGTCCGGCTCTTTGGTGTTAAGAATGCATAACTGGCATATAGCTCAGTGTTATATTGAGGACAGATCAACAATAATGAGTGGAGCTCATGCTTTCTCTTTCCGAGCTTAATTATCTATTTTACAGTATTGTTGCTGTCACAAGTAGCAAAGCTTGGACTGACATGAAAAATTATCTTGAGAGGTGCAGCACATTGGGTTCAGTGATTCATGTTGGGTTTCTGATTCAGGGGAAAAAAGGGTTTGAAAATCATTCTTCTTTTGGCTTCCTCAGATTCTGATTCAAATGATTCTAGGTTAAAAAATCTTTTTACTCTAAACTCTGGGATCTAGTCAGTCCATTCCTTCTAAAGATACTCCTATGGCTTGTCTCTTGGCTATGTGGAAAAGATTACTTTGAAGAAATTCAAATAATCTCAGGCTCATTTGAAAAATCTTTGGGAAAATGTTTGGCCAAGATGAACTTGGCCCTGAAAAAGGATCTTTTTTTTTTTTAAAATAACTTTTTATTGCCAGAGCCCATGCCTGGGTAATTTTTTTACAACTTATCCCTTGTACTCACTTCTGTTCTGACTTTTCCCCTCCCTCCCTCCACCCCTCCCCCAGATGGCAAGCAGTCCTATACATGTTAAATGTCACAGTATATCCTAGATACAATATACATGTGCAGAACCAAACAGTTCTCTTGTTGCACAGGAAGAATTGGATTCAGAAGGTAAAAATAACCCGGAAAGAAAAACAAAAATGCAGACAGTTTACATTCATTTCCCAGTGCTCTTTCTTTGGGTATGGCTGCTTCTGTCCATCATTGATCAATTGAAACTGAATTCGGTCTCTTTGTCAAAGAAATCCACCTCCATCAGATTACATCTTCATACAGTATCATTGTTGAGGTATATAATGATCTCCTGGTTCTGCTCATTTCACTCAGCATCAGTTCATGTAAGTCTCTCCAAGGCTCTCTGTATTCATCCTGCTGGTCATTTCTTACAGAACAATAATAGTCCATCACATTCATATACCACAATTTATTCAGCCATTCTCCAACTGATGGGCATCCACTCAGTTTCCAGCTTCTAGCCACTACAAACAGGGCTGCCACAAACATTTTGGCACATCCAGGTCCCTTTCCCTTCTTTAGTATCTCTTTGGGATATAAGGCCAGTAGTAACACTGCTGGGTCAAAGGGTATGCACAGTTTGATAACTTTTGGGGCATAATTCCAGATTGCTCTCCAGAATGGCTGGATTCATTCACGACTCCACCAACAATGCATCAGTGTCCCAGATTTCCCGCCTCCCTTCCCACATTCCTCATTATCTTTTCCTGTCATCTTAGCCAATCTGACAGGTGTGTAGTGGTGTCTCAGAGTTGTCTTAATTTGCATTTCTCTGATCAATAGTGATTTGGAACACTCTTTCATATGAGTGGTAATGGTTTCAATTTCATCATCTGAAAATTGTCTGTTCATAAGGGATCCTTTGTTTTTAACATCCTGCCTGTTCTTCAATTGGCTATAGAAAATCAATGCCTTTACCAGATTGTTTATTGGCACATTTGGGCAGACCCAAGAACCAAAAGTTCTGTTCTACATTTGAAAAGCAGGCTGTCCAACAATTGGATTCAACACCTAGGCCTACAGATGTGCCTGAACAGATCATCAGAAAACTCCACCTACATATGCAAACAAAGACCCCTACTTCCTACACAATTTACCCCACAGCTCCTCCAGAGAAAAACAGTGGGAAAGTAATGAAGTTTAGGGAACTTAGAAGAGTAGGGAAGATTATGCTGATATTACTCATTTGGTATTTAGCCTCATAGGAGAGGGTAATTTTCTAAATGAAAATCTTGCATGAGTTAAAGTTAATTAATAAAATTTTATACCAGTAGCAGGTCTCCTTAATCTTTATAATATACTATAGTTTTGATGTCAATGTCTCCTTCCTGGGGCAGCCAGATGGTACTGGCCCTGGAGGCAGGAGGACATGAATTCAAATCCAGCCTGAGATACTTACTAGCTGTGTGTCCCTGAGCAACTCACTTAACTCTGCCTCCAGAAAAGAAAAAAAAAGTTCTTCTCCCCAATGAGCAGGGACTTACTCCCAACAGACCCTCTGATCAGACCCCCAGTGGGAGATAAGGTAGAATAAACAGGAAAAATTGCAAGATAATCTCTTCTTGGTCTCACTGAGATGCAAAAATGAGCATAAACAAGAAAGATGGATGAAATTATGGCATTGTAAAGTAGAAACTAAAATTGTAACTGACATATAATCTCTTTACTGTAATTTTCTAAATTAGGGTTTGAATGTTCTTATGGATGCTGAAATGGCTTTGTGGATTTATGTTTCGTTTCTTCGTTTTGGGGGAGGATGTTAGCAGCTTCCTAGAACTGTTATCACATGCAAATAACACTTAAGACCTTTTTAAAAATCATCCTTTCCCAGTAGGCCTTATCAAGCAGTACTTTACCTCTGTGAATGAATTAACAGAACTTAATTGTTTAGGTGAATGAGAAAGTCACCGAGAAGAAATTGAAATAGATTGGACAGCTTTGAACACAAAAGATGAGAACATTTATAAAGGAAAGATTGGTGAGTTGTAGACCTGGATATGACTGGGAACTAAAAATGAGATGGAAACAGCAAGGGGGTAACTGAAGGATTCAGAGTGTGACAGGAAAAGTGCTGGCAGGCCTTTAACTAAAGACCACCTTAGGAGAAAAGAGGGAGAAGATTGAAGCAAATAGAGATAATGGGACTTGCGTGTGTGGCAGGGGAGGGGGTTAAAGAAAGTTGGAGTCCATTGGCACTAACAGTGAAGGGGCCAGACAGACTTACAGAAAGTGAAGTTTGAGCTTCGGGTTTGGTTTTTTTTTTTTTTTTTAATAATATTGAGATAAGCCCATCAATGTAGGAAGGCTAAGGACAGCTGGGTGGGACAGTGGGTAAAGCCTGGGATCAGGAGGACCTGGGTTCAAATGTGGCATCAGACACTAACACTTAATACTGTGGTACCCACAGCAGGTCACTTAATCCTGATTGCCTCAAAAAGAATTGTGCACACCAGTTGGAGAAATTCTTATTTTGACAATATTTTATGAAGTTCCATTTACCCACCAGAAGCTATAGCAAATAAATTTGCGGCATGGACTTATTTGAGCATAATATACTAAATTCTGTCATGGAAGACCATTAGAAAGGTGTCTTCTGATCTCTATATGGGGGATATGTAGACATAATATCATTACGTTAACAATTTCCGTATCTTATGAGGGCTTCATGGCTCCTTAGATAGGTGAAAGAGAATGTGAGACTGCCCCCACAAATCTTGAAAGTAGTGGGCCCTTTAATTTGGGGTAAAGGTAGCTAATGGTCTTTTGGAAAATTGAGATTTGGATGATATGATTTGTAACAGTAAATCCAGATTTGACAGTTTGTACTAAAATGACACTATAATGTAGTCTTATTTAAAGTGAAATTATCTTCTCAGGATAATCACAATGTTTGATTCTGTTTTGGCAGATCACACCTCAACGCAAAATTTAAATACACTTCTTTTTTGGCATTAAAGTGATATGCTTAGGAATATCATGAATAAGAATCAAAAGTGCAATGACTTCAGAATTATCTTACATTAATTTTTAACATGATTATCACAGAGGATACATTGGTAAATGAATGAGATGATTTTTTTTTTTTTTGCTGAGGCAATTGGGGTTAAGTGACTTGCCCAGGGTCACATAGCTAGGAAGTGTTACGTATCTAAGGCTAGATTTGAACTTAGGTCCTCCTGACTTCAGGGTTTGTACTCTCTAATGCATTTTTATCTGTGATGTTCTTTTGGACCTTCTATTTAGGCGGAGTCATAAAACCTTAGCCTTGCTGACAAATATGTTGTCAAATTTGAGAGTAATGAAATCCTTTGATGAGAAACTAGGGTCTCGGCATAGCCAAGAGGATAGAGCAGAAGTAGCAAACTAGCTGAACTCTCCCAAAAAACTCCCTATAAAAAACTTTAAAATAATGTTTCAAATTAAACTTTGGAACAGCCCTGCCAACAAAAGACCAAGGTGAGACACTTTTCTAACCCAATACAACTTAGGTCAGCAGGATAGATGTCTAAATTTGACTTCTATATAAACTATTTAGAGAAATTGGCAAAGAAGTGGTCCTACCAAATTCTTTTGATGACACAAATATGGTGCCGATACCTAAACCAGGAACAGCAAAAACAGGGAAAGAAAACTATCAACCACTTACCCTAATGAATACTGATGCAAACACATCCAGCCATTCTGAAGAGCGATTTGGAACTATGCTCAAAAAGTTATCAAACTGTGTATACCCTTTGATCCAGCAGTGTTTCTTTTTTTTATTTATTTAATAGCCTTTAATTTACAGATTATATGCATGGGTAACTTTACAGCATTAACAATCGCCAAACCTCTTGTTCCAATTTTTCACCTCTTACCCCCCCACCCCCTCCCCTAGATGGCAGGATGACCAGTAGATGTTAAATATATTAAAATATAAATTAGATACACAATAAGTATACATGACCAAAACGTTATTTTGCTGTACAAAAAGAACCAGACTCTGAAATATTGTACAATTAGCTTGTGAAGGAAATCAAAAATGCAGGTGGGCATAAATATAGGGATTGGGAATTCAATGTAATGGTTTTTAGTCATCTCCCAGAGTTCTTTTCTCTGGGCGTAGCTGGTTCAGTTCATTACTGCTCCATTGGAAATGATTTGGTTGATCTCGTTGCTGAGGATGGCCAGGTCCATCAGAACTGGTCATCATCTAGTATTGTTGTTGAAGTATATAATGATCTCCTGGTCCTGCTCATTTCACTCAGCATCAGTTCGTGTAAGTCTCTCCAGGCCTTTCTGAAATCATCCTGTTGGTCATTTCTTACAGAACAGTAATATTCCATAATATTCATATACCACAATTTATTCAGCCATTCTCCAACTGATGGGCATCCACTCAGTTTCCAGTTTCTAGCCACTACAAAAAGGGCTGCCACAAACATTCATGCACATACAGGTCCCTTTCCCTTCTTTATAATCTCTTTGGGATATAAGCCCAGTAGTAACACTTTAACATATTTAATATGTATCAGTCAACCTGCCATCTGGGGGAGTGAGTAGGGGGGAAGGAGGGAAAAAATTAGAACAAAAGGTTTTGCAACTGTCAATGCTGAAAAATTACCCATGCATATATCTTGTAAATAAAAAGCTATTTTAAAAACGATCCTTTTTAAGTTCTTCTAAGAGAGCCTGTGTGATGGGAACTGGTTATTTCACCTTTTGGAACTTCATCTGGAGACAATCTACCTTTAGTCTCCTCAGGATTTGAAATCTGTTCTTCTTTTTCATCATAAAAGCTGTCAATTGTTAGAGTTCTCTTTCCTTTTTTACTCATTTTTTTAAAGTTAAGTTAAGGTCTGCCTTTAGTGCGGGAGAGGTTTTCCAAGCGACCGCAGCTGCGCTGGGTGAGTGCTGTTTCACTCCAGGTGCTGGGTCTGCCACGTGAAGTTGTCAGCAATGCCCCAGGGCTCTGAGCTTAATTGCACAATTCTTTTTGAGGCAATCAGGATTAAGTGACCTGCTGTGGGTACCACAGTATTAAGTGAGCTGTCTGCCCTGGCATTTGTACTGGTTGCCCTGGCTATCAATGTTGAAAAATTACTTATGCATATGTTTTGTAAATAAAAAGCTTTAATTAAAAAAATAATAAAAACTCCTTTCTGGAGATAAAGAATTGAACATTGAAGGAATGTCCATCAATTGAGGAATGGCTAAAGAAATTATGTTGTGTGATTATAATGGAATACTATAGCTCTATAAGAAATGATGATGAGCAGGATACTCTCACAAAACTTGGAAAAACTTCCATAAACTTTTGCAAAATGAATTGTACAAAATAACAACCATAGTGTAAGATGATCAACTGTGAATGATTTTGCTATGCTTAGCAATAAGTAAATGATCCAAGACGACTCTGAAGGACTTACGGTGAAAATGCTATCTATACCCAAAGAACTGATTGTGCCTAAATACAAATTGAAGCATATTTTTTTTTAACTTTATTTTCTTGAGGGTCTTTTTTTAGGGGGAGAGACATTTAAGTTTTCTTTTGCAACGTGACTTTTATGGACATGTTTTGCATAACTTCACCTGTTTCTTCTTAATGGGGATGAGGATGGGAGGGGAAAAGGGAGAGAATCTGGAACTCAAAAAACAATGTTTTCATTGTTTTACATGTAGCTAGGGAAAAATATAATATTAAATAAATATCCATGCTGGAACACATCTCTGGTCCAGGAGAGGGATATCTGCCTCGAGCTTTGTCCTGCCTTCACAGCTCCAGTTAGGAACCTGTGAGCTTTCAGTATTCCCCAAAGGCATGTGACCCAGGCCAGAGTCTTCTGAGTGCCCTCCTGGTCTGAACTCTACAAGTTTCTGAATCAGGTCTGGGTGAGTTGTCTTACTCTTAGTAGGGAGTTTCAGTATCTTCCTTGCTGGAATTTACTATTAGTAAATTTTACCATTTTAGTAAATAGTTAAATTTACTATTAGTAGTCTCTGCAGGTTCACACAGAATAGTCTATATTTCCCTTAGGCCTGGGACTCCTGCTTGATAATTTCATTGCAAGCTTCAACCATAGGCTAAGGAGTAGACCTGAATCCTTGATTTGTTCCTGGCATTAGAGCCACACAGTTATAGTTTGTTTTGGCTCAGTACATAGCTAGACCTTGCTCTGTGACCTGGGACTAGGTGATGGATCACAAAGATGACCTTATAGACCATCGTACACAATACATTGAGGTTCTTGCATCCTGCGTTTCAGGGATCCCCTGGGAGCTATTTCTGTCCTACTGTTTCCTGCTTTGGTGCCCATTTGTGGTCCTCTTTCAGTCCCTGGGCTCTTGGAATCCTCCCTGCTACATGCACTGCAGGCCAGAGCCTATCCTGTGTCCACAGGCCTCTCTGTCTATCTTCCTAAACTGCCCTGGGATGATCAAATAATTCACTGTGACTTTTTATTGTCTTTTCAGATCAGAATAAAAGTTGGTACATTTTCTAGATTGTGGTGGAGCAGATTTGATGAAGAATTAGGCCATACTACTAGCTCCTACTCTACTAGTTTCTCTGCTCTAGCTTTGAAAAACAAGTATAACTTTAACATATTTAGCATGTATTGGTCAACCTGCCATCTGGGGGAAGGGGTGGGGGGAAGGAGGGGAAAAGTTGGAACAAAAGGCCTTGCAATTGTCAAAGCTGAAAAATTACCCATGCATATATCTTGTAAATAAAAAGTTATAATAAAAAAAGAAAAACAAGCATAAAAAAGTTATATAAAACTCTGCTCCATCCTGCAGGCAAAGCTCCTCACCCCATCCCATTTGTTAAGGAGGTATCTTCTACAGAAACCATTTCTCAAAGTGAGGAGAGGAAAAATGGAGAGAAACAGAAACTGAAACAAATGGGATGGTTTTACTTAGTTCTTCATGAATATGGAATAAGGGATGCTCCTTACAATGACATCTAACATTTCTGTTCTGAGTCATTGTAACTGATAGAAGAAATATGGGAAAGTTTGTCAATGATTGTGTGGGTGAGGGCAGAGGGATTCTCTCCCTCTCTGTGTACAAGGTCACAGCTATAGGAAGAAAAAAAAAAGGCTTCCTCAAAGCAGGATGAAGTCCTGGGTAGTCAACAAACAGTAAGGTTTTCATTCTACATTAATATTCAGTTTTGCATAATGAAGCTGATCGTGTGAAGTTTGCATTTGCATTCTTTAATAATCCAGTGACATCAATCTCCTGGTTGTTCCACAAACAAAATACTCCATCTCTTACCTCCAGGCATTTTCTGTCTTTCCCCTGCCTCTGAGAACACTCTCCCTTCTCCACTCCCCACTACTGATTTTCTTGGCTTCTTTTAAGTCTTAACTAATGGCTCATTTTCCTTTAAGTCTCAACTAGTAGCTCATCTTCCACAGGAAAACTCCCAATCTCTTTTACTTCCAGTACCTTCTTTCTCTTAATTATTTCCTATTTATTCTGTATATAGCATTTTTGCCTATCTTTGCTGTCTTTCCCATTAAACTGAATTCCTTGAAGGCAGAGACTGTCTTTTCTTTTCTTTGTATCCCCAGTGCTTAGCACAGTTATTGGCACATTATAGGCGCTTAATACATGTTAATTGACTGATCTGACATTAACCAAATGAGAAAAAAAGATGAATGAACTGAAGATGATTTAAAAAAAATCAGAAAGTCAACAAAATAACCTAAAGTGGGCACAAAAGAGGGAATATTAAGAATTAGAGGAGCAGTAAACTAGAAACAAAAAAATTACACAAAGTATAAAACTAAAATCTAGTTCTTTGAAAAGGTTGCTAAAATTGGTAAACCCTTAGCTGATCCGATTTTTTTAAAATGGGCAGAAAATAAAATCGACTACATTTAGTTCTTACAAATGAGCAAAGAAAAAAATAGAAGAAATGCAAAGAACAATCAGATTCTATTATATACAATTATATTCTAACAAAACTGGGAATACATAGTAAATAGAATGCCTTCAAAAATAAAAACCATCCAAATCAACTGAAGAGCAAATAGACATCTGAACCCACACTCGGAGAAAGAGAGTAAGGAGAGGGAATGCCTGGTCCTAGTGGATTCACAGGAGAATTTTGGCAAGCTTTTAAAAGAAAAATTACTATATCTACTACACACAATATTTTCAAAAACTGAGAAAGAACCCTACCAGATTCATTTCATAAGACAAACATAGAATAAATATTCAAACCAGAGAAAGATAAAACACTAAAGATTATTGATCATTATTAATATCAATTACAAAATTGCAAATACAGTACTTACTTATGCTAAAAAAAAAAAAGAAAAAGAAAAAACCCCAGCTGTATTGTTATGGGGCCAGAACTCTGAACTTGAAACAACGGATTCTTACAAGGTGCCAAGTCAGTGGAATTGATAGAGACGATGGTTATCTAGTTTAGCCTGGTTCAGTATGATTGATTTCATCTTACAACAAATAATGGTTTCCCAGTGATATAATGATTGGTTTAAACTCAGTGTAGAGCATATAAGCTAGGAGCCTTAGCCAGGATTCATTTGGAGAGATTCAGAGGGCAGAGAAGGAGGCAGCAGCTCAAGCTCTCGGAACCAAGGAGAGAGCTAGGCCTCTGCTAAAGCTAACCCGGGCCCCAGGAAAGGAGACAAGACTTTGAAGGAGACAATAAAGGATTTGGACTTTAACCCCTGGCTACTCTCGTGGTGATTACTCGGACTGAAAAGAAGGCTGCTCCAGAGACCCCAAGAAAGCCGAACATTCTACAAAGAATAGTCAAAAAAGGACCTTTGTGAATATCGTAAAAAGCGTCTATCTAAATCAAATGCAATGGGAATATTCTAGAGAATTTTCCAGCAAAAATGGGACTTTAGCAAGGATAACCATTCTGCCTACTATTATCTGAATTAGTTCTGGAAATGCTAGCATAGTAATAAAATAAGAGTAAGAAATTAAAGGCATAAAAAAAGGACAGCTAGATGGCATAGAGTACCACCCTGACCTCAGAGACTTACCACTTCCTAGCTGTGTGGCCTTGGGCAAGTCACTTAACCCCAATGGATTCACTAAAAAAGACAAAAAGAAAAACAAACAACAGCAAACAAAAAAGATAGGATAAAACTATCCTATTTGCTGATGATATGATGACACACCTGGAAAATTCTAGGCAATCAGCAAAGATACTAATAATTTCAACAAAGTCACAGGCCACAAAAAAATCCTCAAAAATCAAATGTATTTCTTTTTAATGATAACAAAATCCAAGAGGCAATAATAAAAGGGAAATCTCACATAACTACAAAACATGTAAAGTATCTGAGGACTGATCTCCCACACAAAAGCCATGTATAGATTCAATTACAAAATGCTCCTTAAAGAAATGAGAATACAATCTAATATACAATACAACCTAAATACCTGGAGGAATATTCAGTGCTTATGGCTAGGCAATGCCCATATAATAAAAATGACAATACTACCAAAATTCATTTATACTTTTAATGCTATCGTTACCAACCAAACCAAATCAATTTATCAAAGGAATATCTGTGCATAAAGAAATTGACAGAATAACAACAAAATTCATTTGGGAAAACAAAAGATCCAAAATATCAAGAGAAATGATGAAAGGAAGTAGAGGCAAAGGATATGGGAAATAAAGGAAAATAATAAAGGAAAAATCCTTTCAGATCTCAAACTACATTATAAAGTAGTATCTTGTATTGATTAAAGAGTAGAGAAATCAGCATCTTATACCACACTCCACAATAATGGATATGTGACCTTAATATTAAAGATCATGCTATCAAAAATTAGAAAAATGAATCATATACTACTCACATCTGTGGACAAAAGATACATTCTTGCTGAACAAGAAATCTAGGCAATTACAAAAGATAATACAGGTAATTCTGATTACAGGAAAGCTTCTGCACAGACAATACGCACCTGTTGTTGCTGTTGTTTGTCCTTTTTTCTTGAAGATAACTAAGAAATTGGGGGATGATGACATTATGTGCAAGTGAATTGGATTTAAATGCAGGGGGGCTGTGCCTCACTTTCTCCTTCAGAGCCATCTGGGTCCAGGATAAAAAAGTAAGTAATAAAAATGGAGAAAAAAAATTCTTTGCATAAAGTTTCTCTGATAAGAGTTTGGTATCCAAGATATACAAACAATTAACATGTATGACCATCAAATATCTTTATATTGTGATAAAAGTGTGTATATAAAATTAATAATCATTCCCCAGTAAATAAGCAATCAAAGGATTACCACAGTTTTCCAAAAAAAATCATGCAGGATACACAACCACATGAAAGAATGCTCTAAATCACTATTATATCAAAACAAACACTGTTTGTTTGTTTTGCTATACCTCGTACACTGCAAATTGCCAAAGAACTCAAAAGATTGTAATAATATAAGTTGGAAAGGTTGTAGGAAGATACCATTATTGGTGAATCAACACAACCATTTTGAAAAATAATTTAGAATTATGCAGATAAAGTGATTAAAATCTCTTTGGCCCAGAGATTTGATTACTGACTTCTATCTCAAAGAGTCTATTGGTAAGAAAAAAAAAGTTTCCATAAACATCAAAATATTTATAACAGCATACCAAAGAATTGGTTAAAAATGCCTATTGATTGGGAACTTGCTAAACAAATTAATATAATAGAATGCTACTGTGCTATAAGAAATTATGAATATAATGAATACAAAGAAGCAGGAAAGATCTATATGACCTGAAGCAGAATGAAGGAAGCAGAGCCAAGAAAAAATATGACTACAACAATAGAAATGGAAACAGTAATCACATTCACAAAATCAAAATTATTGTTTAAAAAGTAGAAAAAATAAGCATGGAGAGGAGAAGACTAACACTGTACCCCGTTAGAGAAGTTGGAGCTTCACAAGTTAGTGTACATTGAACATATTTTCAGACTTTTTCTATTTTTTGATCAGTTATGCTGGGAAGGGAAAGAGAAGGCATATTAGGAAAAATTGTGGTGATGTAAAAAAAAAACAAAAGACATCAATAAAAACTTACTTAAAAATATATATATATATATATATATAAATTAGATTCAATGCTCTGGTTGGCAGCACCATCTAGCCTTATAAAAGAGAATCTTTCTGCACGCTAGATGGCAGTGCTGACTCAATCTTATGGGCAGATATCAGTGGGTCACTTTAAAAAAATAATCAAGAAAAAGAATAATGAGAATAATATTCATTCCCACTAGGTGATGAAGTGGCTAGAACTCTGAACTTGGGAGACAAGAAGTTCAAATCCAGCCTCAGACACTGAGTAGTTGTGTGACAAGTAATATAACTTCTGCCTGACTCAGTTTCCTCATCTGTAAAATGGGACTAATAACACCTACTCCCTGGGGTTGTTGTGAGGATCAAATGAGATAACAGTTGTAAAGTACTTTGGAAATGTTAAAGCGATAGACAAATGTTATTAATTATTGTTATCTCTCTCCTCTAGGCTTTCAATGAATTACATCAGATTAGAGGTTCCTGAGATGGTGGAGCTCACCAAAGAAAGAAAGATAGACTACTGATCCTAAATGCCTTTTTTTTAGTGAGTAAGGGACCACAATTCTAGGAGAGACCCTAGGAAGATAAGAATCACTGTAGTGGGAAGAGCTATTTTGCCTTTTGATGGGTTCAGTCAATCAGAGTCTACTACTACTGTGCTTTTGTTGTAAGTGCTTCATGTTTTGCATTTTCCATCAACTGATACAAATCCTATCTCATGTTTACAGTATTAGTCATTGGAATACTTTCACAGAAACTGCTTTATTACAATGTTTTTTGATGGAGACCTAGAAATAGATGAGATTGGGATGTTACCAGAGGAAATCTCAACTGGGGGCAAAATGAGCCAAATTCCAAACTATCCCGGGGAATGATGAAGGCATCACGATACATTGAAAAAAAATAGTGGAGGGTTCAAATTTTGCCTCTGACTTCTGACATTTAGTACCTGTGTGCCCTGAGACAAAGTACTTAACCTTTTCGGACTAATTTTTGTCATCTCTGAAATGAAGATTGTAGGTCTTGGCTGTCTCTGAGGTCCCTTTCTTCTTTAGATAGGTGGCTAGTTCAAAGGAATTACTTGGTGAAAATCTTCCCAGTTTCGATGTGATATGAATAAAGTCAGAGCTATGGGGTCAATGTCTTGGATTCTTTGGGGGCTTCTCCTTCCAGTAGGGACCTATTTGATTCTACACAGGCACCCACAGAGGTTGAAAACAGACATTGACTTGAGGACCAACCCTTCTCTTCCCAGGAACCTGCTCCGCCTCAAGATATTCAGACACCTCAAGACTTACTTTATTAAGGTCTCCAATCGGAGAAGAAGTAGGATTGGGTTCTGGGCCAGAACTCTGAAACAAGGATTCTTACAAGGTGTGAAGTCAGTGGAATCGATAAAGACAATGGTTTTTTAGTTTAGCGTGGTGACTAATGGGTCTCTAGTTCAGTAGGATTGATTTAATCTTACAGCAAATAATGGTTTCCTAGTGATGTAATGATTGGTTTATACTCAATGTAGAGCACATAAACTAGGAGCCTCAGCCAGAACGAGGGCAGAAAAGACAAAGGACTGGCGTCGGGAGCCAAGCTCTGGGAGCCAAGGAGAGAGAGATTCATTCCATCTTCATCAGCCTTGCGGTGGCTGGCCTGGCCTCCTTCATTTTCTCCACTGAAACCAAGTTCCCTCTGAAGAGGAAGCCAGCCGAGCACCAGGGGAAGGAGACAATAAAGACTTTTGGACGTTAACACCTGCCTATTCTTGTGGCGATTCCTGAACGGAAAGGAAGGCTGCGCCCAAGACCTCCAGAAAACCACAGAAGAACATTACAGGATTGCTAGTCTTTTCAGAGTTATGGGTTGCCTTTGTAGCCGCGTTCCCTATACCAGCCTCCAGTTCTGCCTTAGGTGCCCCCCAGACACAGCCGAGGAAAGTACTTGGGCTTGTGAGCAAATCCACCCCTCTGAAGCCCCGAAGGAAAACTGAAAGAAATTCCCAGCCCTCATCCCTCCATTCAAATAGGGGAAAGCATTCAGGTTTGCTGAGAGTTGAGCAATCGTTCCTCCAGTGAGCCAGCCCCGCCCTCCCTTGGTATCCGCACAGACCTCCAGATTTATAACCCTGGTGGGCACCTGCACAGAAAGAAAGGAACTCAGGATTGAGAGTGGACCTCCCCTCCCCTCCCCCGGTCCTGCCCATAATCCAAGAACCAGAGAAGGTCAAGGGTCAAGATTGTTCCTCCCCAACCCCTCTGATCCTTGGCTCTAAATCCTCCTCAGTCCTGGACTCCCTCCAGTGCTCCTCCCTCTATTCCTGCAGCAAGCAGCTCAATCAGAAGAGTTTACTGACTGCCCAATTATACAGCTAGTAAAGGGGCAGAAACAAGATTCAAACCCAGTCCAGGACTGCACGAAAGGTATAGAAGAAAGGCTGAATCAGCACAGAGTTCAACATTGGGAGGTCCTTCTAAGGAGAAAAGACTTCAAAGACAGCCTGATTACAAGGACTGATCTAGCTACTCAGAACCAAAGAGGGGTTTCCTCGCTGACAAATGGCATTCTCTGGTACACATCAACTTGGAAAACTAGGAAACAAAATAGAATTTCTGTAGCTAATACTGGATTTAAAGAGTGGGGAATACAGGTGAGGAATATTGTCTGCACTTTCAAAGTTATTTAGGAAAAATAATGATGATGCAATAGCTGGGATTGTTTTTCAGGAATAGAGACAACTGGTGCAGAATATTATACATACTCTCAAAATTATCTTGGAGATATGAGGTTGCAGTAGCTACCACTGGCTTTCAAGAGTGCAGATTACAGGTGCTGAATATTATGTAGCCACGCTCTCAAAATTAGCTAGGAAATACAATGAGGTGGCAGTAGCTAGCACTGGATTCCAGGAGTGGGGACTATAGGTGCAGAATAGTCTAATTATTGTCAACATTATCTAGGAAACATAATGGGGTTGCACTAACTAGTATTGGTGTTCATGAGTGGGGACTACAGATGCAGAATATTATATACCTTTTCAAAATTATCTAGGAAACAAAATGGGGTTTCAGTGACTAATATTGCTTTTGAGGAGCCAGGCTAAATGTGTATAACGCATTTAGTGTTATTTAGTGTCTAATACACTCTCAAAATGATCTAGGAATTATAATGCCGTTGCAGTAACTATTATTAGTTGTCAGAAGTTCAGATTATATGTGTTGAATATTATATGCCCTCTAAAAATTATCTGGCAAAACCAATAGTGTTGCAATAGCTATAATTGATTTTCAAGACTGGGGACTACAGGTGCAGAATACACTCTCAAAAATATCTAGGAAACAAAACGAAGTGGCTGTAGCTAGTATTGTTGCGGTAGTTATTATTTGCTGTCAGGAGTGGAGGCTACAAGTGCAGAATATTATATGCCTTCTCAAAATTATCTAGGAAAGATAATGGGGTTGCCATAGGAGTGCAGATCACAGGTGCTGCATGTTATATATCCTCTCAAAATTAACTGGGAAAAACAATGACGTTGCAATAGCGATAATAGGTTTTCTACACTGGGGACTACACGTGCACAATATTATATCCGCTTTCAAAATTATCTAGGAAAAATATTGAGGTTTCAGTAGCTGTCATTGGTTTTCAATAGTGGGGACTAGAAGTACAGAATATTATATACACCCACAAAATTATCTACAGAAGATAATGGGATTGCAATAGCCAGTTTTGGGCTCCAGAAGTGAGGACTGTAGGTGCAGAACATTTATTATATACAATCTCAAAATCATCCAAAAAACATAATGGGGTTGCAGTAGTTATTATTTGCTGTTGGGAGTGGAGGCTACAAGTGCAGAATATTATATGCAATCTCATAATTATCTAGGAAACATGAATAGTTTGCAATGCCTAGTATTCATTTTCAGGAATGGGGGGGGGGGACAACTGGTGCAGAATCTTCTGTATCTTCTCAAAATTATCTAGGAAACATCATGGGCTTTCAGTGACTAATATTAGTTTTAAGGAGTTGGGCTAAATGTGCATCGAGTTTATCTAGTTTAGCATGGTGACTAATAGGTCTGTAGTTCAGGATGATTGATTTAATCTTACAACAAATAATGATTCATATATATTTAAATATATATATTTATATATATTTGAGAGTATTATATATACTCTCAAAATGATCTAGGAAACATAATGAAGTTGCAGTGGCTATCCTTGGTTGTCAGGAGTGCAGATTACAGGTGCTGAATATTATATACCCTTTTAAAATTGTCTAGGAAACATAATGATAGTGACTAATATTGGTTTTTAGGAGTCAACCTATAGATGCAGAATATACCTTCTCAAAATTGTCTAGGAAAGATAATAGGGCAGGAATGGCTATAATTGATTTTCAAGACTGGGGACTACAGGTGCAGAATATTATAAACATTCAAAAATATCTAGGAAACAAAACGGAGTGGATATAGCTAGTATTGTTTTCAGAAATCGGGCTATAGATGCACAATGTTATCTACCCTATCAAAATGATCTAGAAAAGATACTGAGGTTTCAATAGATGCCATTGGTTTTCAATAGTGGGGACTAGAGGTACAGAATATTATATATACCCACACAATCATCTAGAAAAGATCATGGAATTGCAATAGCTAGTATTGGTTTCCAGGAATGGGGACAACAGAAGCAAAATATTATAAATCCTCTCAAAATTATCTAGGAAATATAATGAGGTTGTAATAGCTAGTCATGGTTTACAAGAGTGTCAACTGCAGATGCAGAATATTATATATATATATATATATATATATATTTCATATATATGGTTTCAAAATTACCTAGGAAACATAATGGAATTGCAATAGCATTTAATGGATTATCTAGGAAACATAATGGGATTCCAGTAGCTGTTACTAGTTTTCAATATATATATTGATGTTGCCCTAGCTAGTATTGATTTGCAGGAGTGGGGATTACAAGTACAGAATATTATTTACATTCTCTCAAAATTATCTATAAAATAGATAATAGATAATGCAATAGCTAATATTCATTTTCAGGAGTGGGGACGATCCTGCAGAATATTATATACACTCTCAAGATTATCTAGGAAATATAAAGGAGTTGCAATAGTGTCATTGGTTTTCGGGTAAGTGGATTCCAGGTGTAGAATAGCTCTCAGATGAAGTCCCAGGATGGGTCTGTTTCCCTCAATTTTTGTTCTTTGATGGGAATTTCAGGAAACTACTGAGGTCTAATAAAAAAAAATCAATCAATGATTTTTGTAGAAAAAACCAGAAGCCTATTAGTTTATTTTTTTTTAAGCCTATTAGTTTAATAGAGAGATGGATGTGGACTTGGAATCAGGAAGAACCTGGGTTCAAATTTTGCCTCTGATATCAGCTCTGTGATCCTAGATGAGTGGCTTAAATTCTTCAGCCTCAGTTTCTTCACCTGTAAAATAGGGGCAATAATAAGAAAATCTGAGAAGAATGTATATTAAATGCTATGAAAATCTTATCATGCTCAATGAGATTCTAGAGTTGGCCCAACACAGTTTCTTCACAGAGGCCTTGGAAGGGAGATTTTGTTGTTGTTCATTCATTTCAATCATACCCTACTCTTTGTGACCCTATTTGGGTTACATTCTGGGCAAAGATACTGGAGTGGTTTGCCATTTCTTTCTCCAGCTCATTTTTACAGTTGAGGAAACCGAAGCAAAGAGCTTAAGTGATTCATCCAGGCTCACTCAGCTAGTCTGTGTCTGAGGCCACATCTGAATTGAGGAGAGGGAGTCTTCCTAACTCCAGGCCCTGCATTTGATTCCCTTTGCCACCTAGCTGGTCTGAGAAGGAGATAGTTCAGGCATAATCATTGGTCCATTTTACAGTTGTGAAGCCTGAGATTTCGAGAGATGACACTGGCCTAAGTCACACAATGAGTACTTACGTGTCTGATAAGTGTGTTATAGGTCCTATTCTTTGTGTGACACATAAGCATTGTGGATAGTGGTTGGGAGAAGAAACCTGGGCTGGACTGGGGCCAATCAAGACCACTCTGGCCCTGAGGATAATGCCAAATCTAAATGGATTAAGTCCCCTGGGTCCTGGGCTCTGGAGGGCCTGAGGCTGCACGGAAGGAGGAATGACAAGGCAATTGGGAGCAGGGAGGGTTGCCAGGGGAAGCACTTATTAGCTGTGGGAGCCTCGAGAAGAGATGCTTCCCCACTCTGTCTTAATTCTTTTATCTGAAAAGTAGAAATGATAATAAGACTTTTACTCTCTACCTCAAGAATGGGCTTCTGGGGTAATGGGCTATGTGTATACATATGTGTGTGTATGGGGCCATATGTGTGTTGGTGTGGGTCTATATGTATATGTTTTGTGCTTCAGCTTGTATGTATATGTGTGTATGTGTATACACATGTATATGTTTGTGTGTACATATGTCTTTGTGGGTACCTGTGCGTGTCTCTGTGTCTGTGGTATGGTCATGTATGCATGTATATGTATGTGTGTATGTTTGTGCATGTGTCGTGTATTGTATGTATGTGTGTGTCTGTATATATGGGTGTGTATGGGGTGTGTTTCTATTGTATATACTGTGTCTGCGTGTAAGTATATTTTGTTTGTGTATATGTGTATGCGTGTTTATGTGTGTATGTCCACTGTGTATGTATTTGTGTACATTTATATACTGTGTTTGTGTATGTGTATCATGTATTTGTGTGCATTGTATTGTGTAGATTTATGTGTGTGTCCTCTGTGCTTGTGTGTTCACTCTGTATGTGTGTATGGGTGTTTGTGGGTATACGTGTTTGCATATGCGTGTATTGTAAATGTTTTTGTGTATTGTGTATATAAGTGTATATGTGTTTGTATGTGTGTATGTGTGTATGCTGTATATGTGTTTGTGTGTGTATATATATATATTTAGGTGTATGTATGCATGTACTTTGTATGTGTTTGTGTGTTTACTGTGGGTGTATATATGTGTATGTGTTTATGTATGTATGTATTTACATGTGTCTTTGTGTGTATCATGTTTGTGTATATGTATATGGGTCTAGGTGTGTGTTTGTGTTTCTATGTGTATATGCATGTGTTTGTGTGTACTATATATATGTATTGTGTATGTGTTTGTGTTTGTATAAGTGTATTGTATGTTTGTGTATATGTGTTTAGGAATATGTGTGTGTTTATATGTGTATTATATGTGCATTGTGGCCTTGCATGTATGTGCATGTGTCTACACGTGAGTTTGTGTGTAGCGTGTATTTTTGTGTGTGTATTTGGCATGAGTTTGTACTGTGAGTGTGTATATACTATGTAGGTGTTTTTGTATGTGTGTGTGTATTTTGTGTTTGTGTATGTATATCGTGTGTGTTTTTATACACGTGCATTGCTCATGTGTGTGCACTATGCATGTTTTTATATGTATACTGTGTGGTGGGTGTGTGTGTGTGTGTATGAAAAGTGCTTAGTAAAGCTGAGGGCTTGCTGCTGGGTAGTAATCCTCCATGTGTGAAAACTATTTTGGGAACACTAAGAGTTAATGCCCTTCTTGGGGCCACAGATAGGCTTAATGGCACCTGGCCAGGAGGTGAGCCTGAATCTGCCTGAAAAGTTGATGGATGACGGGTTTGTTGTCTCTCCCACCTCCTGTCCCAGCACAATCCTTGTTCTTGCTTATGTACATGCAGAACATATTGTTCCCCACTTAGCTTTCTAGCTTTTTCTCTGAGTCTGCTTTCGTTTGTCTCTCCCTCTTCATATTTATGTCATCTCTCTCTCTTTTATCGCTATCTGTATGTAGAGCTATATGCTCACGTTTGTTCATGTGTATATGTACATATACATATACACATGCAAAACACCTATATGTGTATACGTGTATATATAGTGTGTGTGCATCTGTCCCGTTATTTTGGAGTGCCTCATAATTGGCGTCTATATCCTCCTGGCAACCCAGAGCAAAGGAGAAAAGGCCACCCCTCCTCTTGACCTAAGGATCATGACGTGAGCCTAATAAGGAGTTGGCATGAAGGCCAGCAACTCAGGATTGGGGTTCTCCTGGGAGATTGACAAGTCCCAGAGAAAATGAGTGATTTGGACCAGCTGATGCTTCCTTCCTGGCCACTTGCTTCTAACTCCAAGGAGACTATAAAAGGAGCAGTTGACAAAGTGGGAGTCAACCTCCTCTCACTCCTACTGGAGTAAGATTACACCCTCTTCAAACTTGGTAGGACAATCCTGCTTCATATCCCAGTCAAGCATCCTTTCTTTTCTACCTCCATGAATGGATTCAACTTTTTTGGTGAGTGTGCTGAACAGTTATTTAACCAAAGCCAGAGTGGACTTTGTCATCTAGTCTCGGGCAGTATAGTAGAAGGCTTAGCAGTGACCACCACACTACCCATCAGAGATACCGGAATTCGGTAACCGATGCGATGAGGTCGGCAAAATGAGGATAGTATAATCAATAATGAAAACAACATAAACAGAACTAAACATCATGCAGTTAGAAAGAAAGCGAGCTTGGCCCTAGAGAAGAACTGAGACCTTCCTCCTTTCTTTACTAAAGTTGGAGACTACAGCTATGTAACATTATATGTCAGACGCTGGTGGCAAGTCTTTTTTTGGACATCGTTACCAGGGATGGCTGGGGGGATGGGAGGAGTAAGATAATCTTAGAAATGAAAGCAATGTTAAAACAAAAAAGAGGGGGTAGAGGAACAAAGCATTTACTAAGCACCTACTATGTACTAATTTGTGTCTGGGGCAAGATTTGAAAATAGTGCTCGACTCTAACACTGTGCCACCAAGAGAGTTGTACAGTTTTTTTTTTTTTTTTAAATCTGCAACAGTGAATTTCCCCACACCTAGGCCACCAGTTGAACTTGTAAATTCCTCTGATTGTGAGCTGAAGCTGGGTTTTATTTCTCTTTACTCTAAGTTCCCTTCCAGCTCTAACTACTTTGATCCTTCTGTGAACAGAACAGCTCCAGAGCAGAAAGAAAATTAGCCAAGAGAGTCAAAAGAAAAGGTATGTTTGGGGATGGGTGGGGCAAGGGAATCCTAATACTAGGGCACCAGAAATTGAAGCGTCTAGTATAAACATTTAGAAGCCGTCTCTCTCTTTTCCCTTACTTGCCACTCAGACACCTCAACCAACAGTGCCCATCAGCCTAAGTAGAATGGTATTGTGAACTTGGACCAGCTAGCTCAATTGTTTCATCTGTAAAATGGGGATAAATACTGGGGGAGGGGCTGCCTTGCTTCACAGGGTGTTTGTAAGGGAGAAAGCTGTGTGTAAGCTTTGTTCTTACTAAGTTACAAAGACTACTAGGGCCAAAACAGGGGTTGGGAGTCAATTTTCCAGTGATAGAAGATTTAGTTCTGCTGGCTCCCAAATTCATACTTTCTACCCAGTGAGGAGAAAATACATTTTTGCTTCATTCATTTGTTGCTTAAAAATCTCAGAGAGGGCCTTGCCCCAAGATCACAGGTTGACTGTGTTTGCACCACATATACGCGTGTGTGCGCGCACACATACACACACACACACACACACACACACACACATACACGCACACACACACCATCTTCTGCCACAGGCTAGATACTAGGGAGAAGAGGAGGTCAGGAGGGAAGGAAGGATAATGGGGAGAAGGGGAGGAGGGTGGTATTAATTAGACCAGAAGACTAAATCATAGCTCATAAAGAATCATATGAATATATTTGGTCTGAGTTCCACTCCCACTGGGACTACTCACTCACTCAACAAAGATAAGCTGCTACCTAATCAGAAAGATTTCTATCGCAAGCTGTATGGAAGTCTGAGCAAGTTTCCTCCCAGCTCTGACAACCAGTGTTCAAGAGGACCCTCCCAGCTCTGCCCATTTATAAGGCAAGGACCCTTTTAGCTCCAGCATTGGGTGTTCTAAGGGCTTTCTCAGCACTGGCATTATATGGATCGGGGACCCTCCCAGCTTTGCCCGCCTTTATCCCAAGGTCCGTACCGTATCTGGCATTCATTCTATGTCTCTGGACCCTTTTTGCTCTGGCATTGGGAATTCAAAGGTGCCTTCTTGCTAGCTTTGACATTTTATGATCTAAGGACCCTCCCAGCTCTGGCATTCTCTGTTCTAAAGTCCCTCCCAGCTGTAACATTCGATAATCTAGGGACCCTCCCAGCTCTGACATTCAGTGTTCCAAGGTCCCTTCCAGCTCTGACATTCTGTGTTCTCAGGTCTCTTTCAGCTCTAGCATTCTGAATCACAGAGGCCCTGAATTCAGGCAGGAGTTTGGTCCGCTTGGCAGCAGCATCCTGGATCAGGGAGCAGGTGAGCAACCCCCTTTTCACCCCACCAGAGGTAGCTCTTGGAAGAACAGCATTCCCTCCCTCCCAGATCTTTTCTTCCTCTTCCTCCCTCAATGCCCAGAGGGCCAAAGAAGCCCCCAGCAGCTTCCAAGGTACCTCACTCCAGCTGGTGCTGCTGGACCTGTGGGCTCACCTTCAGTATCTGACTGGAAGACCATTCCCAAAGTCCTTAGACAAAAACAGTTCTCTCCTAAGTGTCCCCAAAGGCAAAGCGGCAGTGCCTTCAGGAGGGAGCCCCCCAGAGAAGGTATAGCCTATTTCCTTGGGTCTCCTGCCCATCCACACCCCATTTCCACTCCCCAAGCCCACATCCAACAGGGAATACAATACAAAGAGAGAGAAGTGGTACCTAGTTGTGGGCCAAAGCTTGAGCAAAGCTATCTAGACCTTAGTAGGACGCAGAGTCTGCAGATGAGAGTTCACTGTCCAATGAAGCAGGTCAGCAGCAGGATAAAGAGTCCACTGAGAAGCACTTGGTTAGAGAGATGTGCTGTCCTCCTGGCTCAGCTGATTTGGGATGGCTGGGTGGGGGAATAGAGACTCATAGCAAGTCTGAGCTTGAAGGAATGTTTCCATAGAAAATGTCAGAACAGGAGACCTTGAAGGTCATTCTAGTCCAATTCCCTCATTTTACAGCTGGGGAAACTGAGAAATTTTTGACTTACTCATGTTCAAAATGGGAACACAGGCCCTCTAACTCTCAAACTGCTTCTGTCTCTCCCCCAGTGCTTCTGCCTCTTTTCATTTCTCAGGCACTCACTGGAGCAGCCGGCTCCTGCCCCTGAGCTCTGAATGAGAACTCCCCACTGAATGACTTCCTCTCCTTATTTTATTTTTGATTTCTTTATTATTTTGGAGGCTGGGTCCCCTTAGTTCTCCTAGGTTAGAAATGTAACAATCACAGCTGACGGTGCCAGTGATCCCCATATGAATTCTACTTAGGCAGCAAAAGCACTTCACCAGCCTCAGTCTGTTGGCATCCTTTTGGCACCAAGCCCACCGAAAAGACTGCCTTTCTGCTGCCCACCCTTGACTGCCCATGGAAAAATATCACATGATCCTCCATGACTGGAATAGACTCCTTTCTTTCCTCTCTGTAATGAGAAAAAACTAAGTCCTTTCTTCATGCCTCCACTCAAGTTGTTGCCTTCTCCAGGAAGTCTTTCTTTGAAGCCATCCCTGAAAAACCTCTCTTTCCTGGAAGTCTTCATGATTCCCTTGCTGTCCTCACAATCTACTACCAGCTGGTCTTTATGTAGGGTTTTGAAGTTTACTGGGCATCTTACATGGATAATCTGGTTTGTGTCTGGTTTGGGTACGCATCCTTGACCCTCCTCCATCTTTATCACCCATACTCCCTCTCTCAGCCCCAACAGACAAAACCCTCAGAAAGCAGAGATGTATTCATTTTTTTAATGTCAGTTTTTCTTTTTAGATTTAGTTAGATTTTTTTTTTTAACAGTCATTGCCAAATTCAAATGTTCAAGCACAGGGAGAAAAGAAAAAGAGCATATGAAACATATGAAACTGAACTTTGGTTACATGAAGCTTTTAATAATTCACAAAATTAATTTATAAGGAAACTTAAATAAGTTAGTTAAAAACTCTCTGTTTTATCCCTTCACCGTCTTCTGGTCTATTTCTTATAAATTTTTGTTCTATTGATGTATTTTTTCCTTTTTTTTTTTTTTTTTTTTTGCATCTGTGTTATTTTCTGCTATCTCCCCATTCCCTCTGCTCAGTCATTGCTATTTTTCATCTTTGTATTCCTGGCATGAAGTACAGAAACAGAAGAACAGTTGAATAAATTGTGATATGTTATACTGTAAAAAATTATGAATATTAATAATTCAGAGAAATTTGGAAAGAATTATATGAATTGATGCACAGAAACGTATGCAGAACTATGAGTAATTTACTCAATGAATGTACATTATTTTGTATGTATTTTGTATTAACTTATATGTATACATTCATTGGAGACATGGATTAATTCATGGGCCTCCTCCTCCTCCTCTTCCTCCTTCTCCTTTCGGCATACAGTAGGACTCAATAAATGTTTTCTGAGTCGATTAGGAAGAAAGGCCTAGTTTGAGAAAGAAAACTGTGGGCTCTCTAATTACAAAAGGACTTAGACATTATCTGGTCCCAAAAGACGTCTAAGTGGCCGAAGTCAGTAAGACACCAGTTCAAATGCAGCTTCGGGTATTTACTTGTTTAAACAACAAGTTACTTAACTTCTATGTGCCTCAGTTTCCTCCTTTGTAAAGTAGGCATAATAATATTAGTGCCTGTTTCTCAGGTTGTCGAAGGGATAAAATGAGATAATATTTAGAGGAGTTTTGCCGATTTAAAAATACTACATAAATGCTAGCTATGATTATTACCAATGTCCTTATTTTAGAGAAGTGAAAGGGGACCTGCTTTTCCCAAGGGCACCCAAGGGTCAGAGACAAGATGTGATCTAGGTATTTTATCTCTGTCTCTGTGTCTCTGTCTTTTAGTTTCTCTCTATGTCTCTGTGTCTCTGTCTCTCTCTCATTCCTTCTCTCTCTCTCTGTCTGTCTCTCTCTCAAATTATGGTTAATTGACTTGTCCAGTGTCACACAGCTAGTAAATATCAAGTATCTGAGGTTAGATTTGAATTTGGTTCCTTCTGATTCCTGGTCCTTTATTTCAGATACCCATCAGATACCCATCCTGACTCAAGCTTCTGGGGTACAGGTCCCTTTGGTGGAGCCAATTGTTTCTTTCAGTCCAGGTCACCTTTTCAATCCACCAGGAACCTGATAAAAACCAATCAGCTTCCTTCTTAAATAAAGCCTCTCCATCTTGGAAGAAGAAGAAGATCTGCCTGCCCCTAACCAAAATAGACAGTTTTTGATTGAGTGCAAATACATTATTTATGTTACTTTTGACTTCAGAGAGAACTAGAGTCCAAGGTATTACAGGTAGCACGGGACCTGAGTAATCAAGCTTTATTTTTAGGGCCATCTGCATCAAGAAGCTGGAGGAGAAAGAAAACAAGATCGAATAGGCCCAGGGGGATGGCCTAACCAGATTTCTGAGAACCAAGTCCATGAGTTATCTTCACAAAGAGCACTTGAAGATGTATCCGGGTTCCTTTCGGTACAACAGCCACAGTGGAGGCAGTCGAGGCCCCTATAGCCATCTACAGAACTCCAACTTTGGGCCGGGCCCAGCTTATGCATACTATATGGGATACCATCAAGTGACCAACCTGGATGGCCACAGGCAGTGGTTTGGGAACTGGGGGTCTCCCTATGCCCCTCCAAAGATGGATTGGATGTCCTCGGGTGAAGGCCCCTCGGATTACGTGAGGAAATCCCCATCCAGCAAGATTCCCTACAGCTCCCCTGACTCCAACAACCTGCTCCTTCCCAAGACCCCCGGAGACTATTCTCCCAAAGACATGGAGCCCCACTCCTGCAGCAATGGCCACCATACCTATGCTTGGATGCAAAAAACCATGGGATACACAGGTAAGAGCTAAATAACCTTTGCCCTCCTTGTCACCCAACTCACTTAAGCTCATAGTTTCAAAGGCTCCTTCCAACCCCATTATTTTACAGAAGAAGAAAAAAATAAAGATGTATAGGAGAGGAGGAAGAAGTATATCCTTGTATCAATTCCTGAGATCTTTCCCATATCTAAAATACAAAATGTGATTCAGATCCTGTGAATTTAGAAAAATCCCGAATTCACGTAACATTTCTATCAGGAAGGGACCTCAAAGGTCATTGAGTCCAGCTCCCTCATTTTATAGAGGAGAAAACTGAGGCCTAGAGAAACCAAGTGACTTGCCAGGTAGTAATTAGCAAAGCAGGATTGGAGCCCAGGTCTTTGGATTCTTTCCCCTCCGCAGGAGATGAGGGAATAATCATAAGATCAGGGAATTTTGGCCTTCACACAAACCTCCCCCCAATCTAGATAGTTTAAAATGTTGAACTTATCCTTTGCCCTTCACAAGTAAGAGGAGGAGCAAGGGGTCTAGATGAGGCGGAAAAAAGTTACAATACCTTTCCTTACTTGTACAAATTAGTTTCTGTCTGTGGCTATAAGCAGGCTTTTTCTTCAATGCAGGAGAACAGTCTGTCATCCTTTCCCTACTCACCCCTCTCAAGTTTCTATCTTCTTTTGGCCTAGCATTAAATGTACCTTGTGGCCTGGTAGAGTGGGGTGGGGGGAAGGAGAGGAGGAGGGCTGCAAAGTTAGCTAGTGGCATGGATCAGATTATCCTGATACTGGGAGAGAGAGCCGAAAAAGAGCAAGAAAAGTGGAGGAGAGAGCAGAGCTGGGCAGAATTTTGGAGACCGTTAAATCTGAATCCTATGATTTTACTTCTTTTTTTTTTTTTTCTTTTTAGTGATAGTAAAGAAATTCTTTCTTACCCATCCTCCCTCCACCAAAAAAATAAAAAGAAAAAACCAAAGCAAATCCTTTCTCTGGAACAGAACACCAAATGTAAAAAATGGAGGAAACGATATCAATTGTTTCCTTTAGGAAGCCACAGCCAGACTCATAGAGCAGGAAGAACACGTGTACCGAAACCTTGTCCCATTCCCTTTTTGTCCATAGGATGAGACCAGTCCAATCGCATAGCTAACGATGGGCAGACAGTACACTAGGGTCCAGATCTCAAGTCTCAAACAAGACTCCTCTTTTACATTTCCAAGTTTCCTTAAAAGCTCTGAAAAACATCCTATTGTCATGCAAAAATCCTTCTTCTGAGCAGAGAAGGTGCTGGTCTTACTAGGATACTTTGTAACTTTGAGGTCCAGCCCTGTGTCTAGGATTTGTATTTCCAAAGCATGAAGGGGAAAGAGAAAGGCAGAAGGGAGGTGGTCCCCTTCATGTCTGCAGAGAAAAACTCCTTTGCAGTTTAGCCAGTAATTTTCAAGAGTTTCTCTGCTCAGGAGGGCCCGCACCTCAACTCCAACCTTTCCCTCCCTTACCCCCCCAAACCAACCACATGATTGAATCTCTTGGAAACTGGCATGGAGACACTGCAGTCTCCTCCCTCTCAATGAGGAGATCTTAAAGGAAGAAGCTTAACGACACATCACAACACACTGACTATCCTCATATGAGATCCGACAGCTATTCAGAGTTCTAAGAGCATTCCTTTACCGTGTACCAGAAGGAAAGCTCAGGAACTATGTAGGACCAGGGAAAACCCCAGAGCAGAGACACCTAATATTTCCTTAATGTTTTCTACTCCATCATTGATCCGATCTTTTTCTTTTCTGATCTTTCTAAGGAACAAGTCAGAGCTAATCATGATCATGCCCCAGTGCCCCCAAGCATGTCTCCAGATTTCCAAGTTACCGCTTCTTTTCTACCTTAGTGGAGGCAGTTTCCACTGTGGGAGGTCTCAAAGCTAATGAAATCCCAGGTCTGTTCCAAACAAGTTTCTAACCGTAAGAGTTACCAGTATTCTCCCTTTAAAAAGGAGAAAATTGAGGCTCAAAGGGAGTCATCACACAAAACACATAGCAAGGAAATAGTGGGGCCGGCACTGTGATCCAAATCTTTCCGTTCTAAGCCTGGTGCTCTACCTGGTACACCAGGTTTCTTTTCTTCTCTGTGATCTGGGGAGGGAGGCACCCGACTAGCTGGGTGGCGTTCGCTGTCTCAGTAGATGGATGAACTTAAATAGACAGCCATCATTGGGGTTATTGAAGAAACTCTGGAGGGTATCCTAGAAAGAGAAAGGTTAGAAATGGAAGTAAGGGGAGCAATTATTTCTTTGCCCTGAATTCCTAGAAAGCTCGGTCTCTGCACTTGCTTTTGATAAAGTTGAAATGATAATACCCAGTCGTGGGACTACAGCTCTTGATGCTTACTTACGTACTTGGTGCTTTCTTCCCATCGAATGGACAGAGCCAGGATTATTGTTCTCATTTTCCAGATGAAGAAACCAAAGCTAGGAAGTTTCCAAAGCGGGACTGGTCCCCAAGTCTCTTGACTTCAAGTCCTCACTACACCAAGAATACAAAGCTAATTGACTCGTTTTTAGGACTGAACTCATGCCCTTGTTCTCCCAGGCTCAAGGTTCTAACCATCTGAGATAAATGGCTCCGACGACCTCAGATGATAGCCTTGCGCAGTCAGTAGACCAGATTTCTAGAAAAATCTGAGAATCCAGGCTCTGTCTTCTGCCCTGCACCAAAGGGGTAAGAGAGAGTCCTCTGGATTTTCTCTGTACTCAACAGTATTGTACATAGAAAAAAGATCCAAGGACAGAATTAAGAGAACGTAAAAACCTTAGAGCATCCTTTCAATCAACCAAGCAACAAGCATTCATTAAGCACTTACTGTGTACCTTGACTTGTGTCAGTCCTCAGGGATAAAAGTACGAGGAACGCAACAACTTTGATTCTGGTGAAGCTTGTATTCTGTACATAGACATACAATCCGAAAAAAAAATGCAAGGCAGTTAGGGAAGGGAGGGAAAGAGGAAGGCCACTGGCAACTGAGGGGATAAGGAAAGTCTTCACGAAGATGGAGTTTGCACTATGTCTTCCAAGAAGAAATCTGTTCAGGGTCAACACAGCTAGTAAGTAGATGAGGCAAGATTTGAGCTTATGAAAATGAGTCTTCCCAATTCCAAGTCCAGTGCTCTATCCATTGAGAACCAGCTAGCCGGAGTGACTCCGAAAGGTGGAAATATCTGAGGTCAGATGTTGGAGCTAGAAGAGAGAGACCTTAGGGATTTTCTTGTTCATGGCAGGGGGAAATGACTTGTCTAAGGTCACACGGTAGTATAGGTAGTATATCTCCAGAATTGGAACCAAATAGTGTGAGGGAAAGGGAGGAGGCACAGGGAATTCAAAAGGGGATGAGAAACCCAAGCTTCTGAAATACCTGGCCCTCCCTCCCTCCAGGCTGGGGATGGAACATTCAGTTTGCACCTGTGCTGGATTGCCTATGCCAAATCACTTTCACCACCTCCAGTAGGCTGTGCCCTTACAGGCAGTATCAAGTAAGGAGTGAAGCAATCAGCCAGCAACTTTGATCCTGCTAGACAGAAGCCCCAAGCACTCAGGCCCAAGAAATCCTTTCCTGGGTCTGAATTCCCAGAATGACTCATCTCCCCTGTTTTACTCCCTGGTCTGTGCAAGTGGACCCAGCTCAGTAAGAGTGTCAAGCGAAGGGTGACGGGAAAGGTGGACTGCTGACCTTAGGACCCTAGACTTAGATTCCGAAGGGACTCCTGAGGCCAGATGGTCCACCCCTTTCATTCTACAGAGAGGGAAACTGAGGCTCCAAGGAGGAAATGAGGTAGCCAAGGCCACACACAGGATCCTAAC
Source organism: Sarcophilus harrisii (assembly GCF_902635505.1). Taxonomy (NCBI): domain Eukaryota; kingdom Metazoa; phylum Chordata; class Mammalia; order Dasyuromorphia; family Dasyuridae; genus Sarcophilus; species Sarcophilus harrisii. The sequence continues at coordinate 10,039,013 of NC_045432.1, forward strand.
TGGAAAGCTGCAAGACACCTCAGAAGTCACAGAGTCTAACCCTCTCATTTAACATCAGAGGAAATTGAGGCTTAGGGTCACACAGTCATTTTCTTTCGCTAGGCCTCAGCTTCCTAAGATGTTAGTTGGGGGGAACTGGCCTGCCTGGCCTCTCGGGTTTCCTCCCGGGTCCGGCTCTCTAGTCCCCAGGGGCTCCTTCCAACCTTGTCAGTAACAAGGAGGCTGCCTGAGCGAGCATTCTCTCGAGCTTGGGTTTCGAGATCCTCTCTGTCCCGGGGGGCACCTAACTCTTTGAACACTTTTCTAGTCTGCCCCCAATGCGGTCTCCTTTGATGTTCCGTCCCTCACAAAGGGAAAACTGGCCTGCCACAAAGGGTGCGAATTTTCACAGCAAATAAAGCAGCCTGGTCTGACCTTAATTGTCCCCCCAAAGAAACTGCTGGAGGGCAGGGGAGGAGAGCATTGGGCTTTAAAGACTCTGGGAGTACTGCTTCAGACTTCAGACAGGGCTTCGGCCGGCCCTCTCTTGCCTCCTCCGTTCTCATCAAGCACCTAGCAGGCCAGAGAACCCGGAGAACTGGCAGCGGGAGGAAAAAGTGGGAAAGCTGGGGCGTTAAGCCCTAGCTCTGTGGGACGGAGCCCCTTCTTCCTCGGCAGTCTGGTGGGATGGTGAGGACACAGGATTGCAAGGCAAAGGACCCGCATTCTAATCCTGCTTCTGTGACTGCTGACTCGGGTCATCAGTTTAGCCGTCGGAAAAATGAAGGCATTGTAGTGAATCTCTTAAGATTCAGGAAGAGCTGGATTTGCATCCTTCCTCCTCCTATCTGTAAGCTGTAAGACTGTCCCTCCCTGGGCTTCACTTTCCGCTTTCTGACTATGAGGCTCTGAGTAGTAGATCTAGGGTTAGGTGAGTGAACAAGCCAACTTGGCTTAGTCCCATTTATAATTCTTAGAATCCTTTTTCAACGGGTAAAATCTGGCCCGAGGGCATCCGAGAATGGGATTGGGAAAAAGTTCTGCTAGCTGATTTCCTATATGCTTTTTTTTTAACATAGAACTAGGCTTCTCCAAAAGAGAGGAGAACGATGGGAAAGGATGATCTGGAAAGGCCCTGGCCCTGCCTGGAATGTTTACCACAGTACAAAGTTTAGGGAGTCGCTTTATGGTGATTTTTGTGAGAATAATAGTGGTCATTTTTGAAATGCCTAACATGTGATTGTTAGTATACGAAGCATTTTATAAATATGATCTCATTCTCTCCTCACGGTAACCCTGGGAGATTATTAGCATCCCCATCTTTACAATTGAAGAAACTGAGGCAGGGTTTCAGTGACTCGCTTAAGATCACCCAGCTAGAAAATTTCTGAGGTGGGATTTGAACTCGGGTATTCTAGACTCCTGGCTCAGTGCTCTAGTCACTGTACGATCTAACTGTCTTCAATGAATATTTTTTGCTTTTATATCATCTTCATTTCGAAATCTATCCCTACATAACCTCAAGGAAAAGAAAAACAAAGGGAAAAAAAGTTCAGCCAAAATCAACATCTTACTGTCATCTATTACATATCCATCACCCACCCACCTTTCTGAAGAAGAGAGAGACGAATTTGATCAGTTCTTCAGGGATCCACTTTTGAGATTCAGCATATGAGTCCATGAAGGAAAAGAGATACAATAGGCTTTTCTCATCACAACACCTTAACCAGGAGGGAGTCGGAAAGCAGCCCACGTGACCGGATGCCAAACAAGCATTGCGCATCTCCCAAAACAGACAAGCTTGTAAAGGAGCAGCTGGGGTCCCTGGAGCTTGGCGTTTCTAGCAGGATTTGTTCACTAGTCTGAATTGGATCTTTTTGGAGCTCAAGGGAAAATTGATCTGGGCTAGGCTGGGCCCATCGACCCTGAGACAAACAAATGACCCAGGGATTAGTAGCTGAGATGAGGTAATAATTAGGGGAGTTGGGGGAGGGATAAGGGAAAGTGAGCTCTCTACCTCTGTTCCACTAAAAAGACTTTTCTCTTTCCTTTGTCCTTCTCTCACTCCCTTTCCATTCCATCCCATGTTTGCCAGCAGAATGCCTCCTCCACCGTCCCCACTAGATCTGTGGCACTGATTTGTGCCTTTTCTCAACCTCATTCTTGACCTCTCTGCAGCATTTTCCCCAGAATCTCCTCATCTTCTCCTTGGAGATTTCTTTTCTCTAGGTTTTTGGGCATCATTCTCATTCTGATAGTTCTCCTGTCATACTGAATCTTCTTTCTAGGTCACACCCACAAACCATGAGTATCCCTCAAGGATCCATCCTGGGCCGTCTTCTTCCTTTATACTACTAGTTCATCTGGTGAGCTCATCAACTCCCATGGATTCAGTTATCTGTATGATAGAAGGATTAGTAGCCCTAACCTCTTTCCTAATCTCCAGACTCCCATCTCTAACTACCTGTTGGCCATTTTCAACTAGATCTTAAATTCATCATGTCCAATACTAAACTCATCATCTCTCCCTCCCCTAAGTCCTTCCCTTTTTCTAAATTTCCTATTGCTGTCCAGGGAACCATCATCCTCCCACACACCCAGGCTCCTGAATCCTCACTTTCTTACCCCTATATCCAGTCTGTCGCCCAAACCTGTACATCTAGAATATAACATCTTTTGTGTATCCCAGCTTCTTAAACTGTGGTTCGTGACCCCGTATGGGGGTCTCTGAACATGGGAGGGGTGACAAAATTATGATGTATCATTGATTCGTCTATCGATTTTATATCCCTATATACCAGAATCACATAAAAATTTCTCTGGTGAAAGGGGTTGAAAATGAAAAAAGTTTAACAAGCCCCGTCGTATATAAATCTTCTCTCTTCTGACTGTCATCATCCCGGTATAAGCCCTGACCTCTTTTAGAATATTGCAATCGCCCCTTGATGATTCAGCCTGCCACAAGTCTCTCCCCACTCCAATTCATTCTCCGCTTGGCTGTCAAATCGATCTTCCTAAAGAGCAGATCTGACTATGCCACCCACTCATATCAACCCTATTCAATAAACTTCAGTGGCTCCCTAGTGCCTTCAGGATCAAAAAGAAAATCCCCAGTTTGACTTTTAAACCCATTCTTTCCTGGGTCTTTCCAGTCTTTTTACACTTCTCCCCACCGTCCCTCCATACTCTCTGATCCAGAGACACTGACCTCCTTGCTGTCCATCCTAAAAGATACTCTATCTTTCAACTCTGGACATCTTCACTGGCTGCACCTCCTTTCCCGCCTTGCATGGAATGGTTTCCCTCTTGATCTCTGCCTCCCAGACTCCCCAGCTACTCCCCAGCTTCCTTGAAGTCCCAACCACAATTCCATCTTCTGCCAGAAGCCCTCCTCCTTAATTTTACTTCTGAGATTACTCCCAATTCATCTTGTTTCTACATAATGACTTAGTGGTTGTTTTCTCCATGATGCCATGAGCTTCTTGAGAGCAGGAACCGGTTTTCGCCTTTATGTGTATGCCTAGCCCTTAGCACAGGACCTATAACATCACACTAACAGTACTTAGTTAACAACACTAGCTGACCGAGGATCTTTTTTCCCCCTCTCTTCAGTGGAAAATGAGATCGCTCAGACAACGACTTGAATACCACACTGAGCATCAGACAATATGAGGTTCATTTTGTCATCCAACAAGGAAGCGGCATCTTAGATGATAACCCCTCTTCCTCCCCCCTCCAAAGGTTCATGGGATTAAGGACCCTTGAGATGGAGTGCAACCTTCTCATTTAATAGAGAAGGAAACTAAAGCCCTGAAAAGGGAAAAGTGACTCTAAAGAAGATTCTTAGCTCAGTGCTTGGGGGCAAGTGGAATGTCTCCAGCCCCAGTGAGTACCAGGAAAACTCACTAGTTGAATTTTGGGGAAAACATTGTGAATGCCCACAATGGCACTCACTACTCTTGTGAATACCCTTCTTAATGCCCACTCTGCATTCACTATTGCCAGTCTCTCCTAGTTCCCAGGTCCTCAGAGAAACCTCCGGTCACACTGTCTTTTGCAGTGCTTAAACCAATTTTTCCAAGCTTCCCTCCGTCTCAGGTCTTCAGAGATCTCTGGCCATCATTTCACAAGAACCACGGTTCAGATACACACAAGAGTGCTTGAGAACAGCCATGAGCAAGCTCAAGCTCTTTTATTCACATGTTCCCATCCTGCCCCTAGCTGACCTCCTGCTGACTCCTAGTGAACTCCTGATGAACAAAGAGGACCAACTTCCTCGTCCCCTCAGCTTAAATAGGGTCTATGAGATCATACGCACAGCCAATCAGAGAAGGAGACTATTCCCGTTAACTGATCTCAATGAGACCAGAGTTCCTGCCCACGAGGCGGTCCTGGTTTATCCACAGAAACTACTTCTGGGGGTCTCGGGCTATATTGCCTGTTTACTTCCTGATTGTAAAGTTCCTGACTCCTCTTCTGACCCTTACGAAACATCATAAATTCAAAAGTTCAGTTCAATAAATCTGTAGTCAATTGATACAGTGAGTAGAATATTGGACTTGAGATCAGCAGGATCTGAGTTCCAGTTCTGCCTCAGACACCCCTGTATGTGTGACCTTGGGCAAGTCACCTGTTTTTCCATCTGTAAAATGGACATAATGATAGTATCTGCTGCCTAGAATTGGCATCTAGATGACATTTCAGTGACTAGATTGCTGGGTTTGCAGTCAGGAAGACTCATCTTGCTGAGGCTTAGACACTTCCTAGCTGTGTGACCCTGCGCAAGTCTTTTAACCTCATTTGCCTCAGTTTCCCCATCTGTAAAATGAGCTGGAGAAGGCAATAGCAGACCGCTCCAGTATCTTTGTCAAGAAAACTCCGCATGGGGTCACAGAAAGTAAAACATGATTGAAACGACTCAACAGCATCTCCCAAAGTTGTGAGGATCAAATGAGGTGACATTTGTGAGATAAACCATAAAAGCTATTATATAGCAAGCATTTATAATGCTACTTATTGTTGTTATTATCATTAAGCTCCCACTGTGTTTGTGCCAGAAAAGACACAGAGTTTAGATAAGATGTAATTCCTTTCCTCCTTGAGGTCCAGTTCTAGGACGAATGGCCGATTTCCTGTAACACAAATATACACTCAGGTATGACTGTCTTTTGCCATAATCATCTCTTGCCCTGTTCAGAATGAAGGAAATGATAATTCCACCTCTTCAGCCTTGGTCAAGCCACATCCATGTTCCAGAATAATGTGTTCAGATACAGGTCTATTTTTGGAAGGACATTGGTTAGCTGAAGAGGAACCGGAGAACTAGGCATCAGCTGAAGGAAGGCACTGGGGAGTTGGAGAAGACTTGATTCGTCTGGCCCCAGAGGCCAAGCCTAGAAACAATGGTTGAAAATCTCAGTTGGGGTCAAAATAGAGGCAAGACAGCATGGAGTTTAAAGCAGGTGAACCTCATTTGAAAGCATAGCTCTGCCACTTGCTATGAAGGTGGCTTTTAGGCAACTGGTTTCACCACTCTGGGTCTCAGTTTTCTCATCTGTAAAAGGGTCAGGGAGCAAGTAGATTAGATCAGTGATGCCAAGTTCAAACAGAAATTAAGCCCCCTAGACATAAGGAGACTTGTGGATGCAAATTGACTTAGAAAACTCTGTGTGTGTGTGTGTGTGTGTGTGTGTACATATACATTATCTATGACTTATTGTATTTTAAAATTTGTTCTGTTAAATATTTCCCAATGACATGGAATCTGGTTCAGTCAGCACTAGGTAGGCCAGGAGGCCTCAAGTTTGACAAGTCTGGGCTAGATGATCCCTGGAGTACTTTCCAGCTCTACATTTTCTTATTTTATCACTCAAGCTGGCTAAAAGTGAGAAAGAGTGAACTTTCCATCCAGAACAGGCTGTCTTCTGATTTGAAATAGCTAAGATAGCTTACATCTGTATATACTCTCATTTGGTCCTCACAAGAATCCTGGGAGGGACATGCTATAATGATTACCATTTTATAAATGAGAAAACAGAAGCAGACAGAAGTCAAATGACTTGCTCAGAGTGTCTAAGAGAAGGGTCCAAGTGCAGCGCTCTATCCATTGTGCCCCCTAGAGGTTATAGGATGTTTCCACTCTGATAGAGATTAGCTTAGTCTCCTGCCTCTGCATATGACATCTCATAAATGAATGTAGGGGTCACAAAATTCTGATTTATTATAAATAAATGTTTGATTTGTATACCTATTTGATATACCTACATAACTGGGGTCATGGAAAAATTTCTCTGCAAAAAGGGATAGCGAGTGGAAAAAGTTGAAGAAGCCTGGCCTAACTATGTGGCAAATATTTCTTCATGCGCAAACCCGGCTGTGTCTTCTCTTTCAAACAGGGAAAACAAGGAAAGAGAAATACCGGGTGGTTTATACAGATCATCAGAGGCTGGAGCTAGAGAAGGAATTTTATTTTGCTAGATATATCTCCTCACCAAGACGGTTGGAACTGGCATCTTCTTTGAACCTTTCAGAGAGACAGGTAAGGAGAATGTACTAGGCCTCCAGGATTTGCCAAGTCTTGCTACCAGACACTTAGCGGAAGATTGAGGTAAGATATAGAGGTTAATAATAATGTCCAAGTCTGCCGTCTGGAATCAGGAAACCTATTTGCTACCTATGTAACTTTGGTTGTCCTGATCTATATCTGGAGACTGAGATGGCTCTGAAGGGGAAAGTGAGGCAGATGACTTTACACAACCCTCACTCTCTCAAATCGAATTCACTTGCATGTCATGGCATCACCTCCCTAATGTCATGATCCTCTTCGAGATTGAAGGACAAACAACAATAGACCAACTAGCTCATCTCTATGGGTCTTATTGGTAAAAATGGAGGGGGCATCAGAGGGCCCTTCTAGCTCTAGATGGAGGATTCCATATTCCTGGTTGAATAAGTAAGGACTGAAGGATGTTTTTTTTTTAAAAGTCTCCTTTCTTGAAGGAATTCATGGTGTATGTGGAAGGAAGGCTAAGATAACCTTTATAAATCTTTATTTCAATGTTTCTGTGGGAAAAATTTTTTTTGCCAAGAAAACCAAGTGTGCCATGAATGAAACTTGCCAATGTTAAAAGGTCCTAGAAAGGGAATCAAATTGTATTGTTTGTGCCGATCTCTTGCAGGTTATTTCATTTGCTTTGAGTTTACTAGGCTAGGGAAGTTAGAGTTGGAGGCCTATGCCATAGCAACTGGCTTTATCCAGCTCATGCCCTCCAGCAGCTATAGCCTTTCATGTCTGGGCTCTGGATCATGACTCAGTGTGGTTTACTCCTCGCCACTGAAAGCTCTGGAAGTAGGTAGAATACTGGTATCTCCAGAGCCTACCCAGTAGAACAGTATCAAGCACTTTGTAGGAGATTAATAAATGGTTGTTAATTGACTGATTGTGGAGACACCAGGAAGAAAGATGTGGGGTATTTCTAAAGGAGGGAGAACAGTGCAGTCATCTTTCTTTATAAGTAATTGCTATCAGCATGAATCCCTTTCAATTTCACCCTCCAGGGTTTCTTGTTTAACCACAGAGAGTTCTGAGAATTTTTCCCATTATCCCATATTAAAAAGGCCCAAGGTACCATTTGTGAACTAGCAAAGGCTTTGACATGGTGTAACAGAAATGTCCTGCTGGTACTGCCCACCACTGCCTTTTCTAAACTTCCAGTCCTTTCCTTAAGGTCAACTGGATGTATCACTATGCAGGCCTTGAGGGGGCCTCTAACTGAGATTCTTTGACCCCCCCCGGAAACACAACTTGAGTTTTTTTTTCCCTGTTTCTACCTATACACAGCGCAGCACAAAATGCACAGTCAAATCCAACTAGAGACTAGATACTGATCTTGGCCCATCTACCTAATGTGAGGTGTTTATTTCTTCTTTTATCGCCCTTCCTTTACATTAATTTATTGCAGAGAAAATGAGGGCTGAGGTCAGGAGAAGGTTGGAATTCGATTCTAAAGTTGGCTCCAGCCCCAAAAGGCTGGAACATTATGAAGTTCAAGCTGGACAGGACTTCAGGTTATAGAACATAAAATGGTATATAGCATGGAGAATCTTGGAGCATAAGATCTTAGAAAGGGAAAGAATTCAACACAACCATTACCAAAAATAGAGGATGCCACAGCTTGAAGGGTCATTAGAAATGAAAATGCTACAGCAAGAAGTGACCTAAAACCAGAATGTGAGAGTTGGGATCGTCTTGAGAACACAGAATGTTAAAGCAGGTGGGACTTGACAATACAAAATATTCTACAGAAAGAACATAGTACAGAGAATGTAAGATTTGAGAAGATTATACAATGTCAGAGCTAGAAGGGTCCTTAGAACATAAAATGTCAGAGTTAGGAGAGGCTTTAGAACAGGAAAAGTCATAGGTGGGAAGGGTCCCTGAAAACAAGCATGTCAAAGCTGGGAGAGGCATTAGAACATAGAATTTCTCTGAAAGGTCTTAGAACACAGAATTCAGAGCTTGCAAGAACACTATGACCAAGTAGGATTTATACCGGGAATGCAGGGCTGGTTCAATATTAGTAAAACTATTAGCATCATTGACTATATAAATAATCAAACTAACAAAAATCATATGGTTATCTCAATAGATGCAGAAAAAGCATTTGATAAAATCCAACACCCATTCCTATTAAAAATACTTGAGAGTATAGGAATAAATGGGCTTTTTCCTTAAAATGATCAGTAGCATCTATTTAAAACCATCAGCAAGCATCATATGTAACAGGGACGAACCATTTCCAATAAGATAAGGGGTGAAGCAAGGTTGCCCACTATCACCATTACTATTCAGTGTTGTATTAGAAATGTTAGCTTTGTCAATAAGAAGAAAAAGAGATTAAAGGAATTAGAGTAGACCATGAGGAAACCAAATTATCACTCTTTGCAGATGATATGATGGTATACTTAGAGAACCCTAGAGATCAACTAAAAAACTACTAAAAACAATTCACAACTTTAGCAAAGTGGCAGGATACAAAATAAGTCCACATAAATCATTAGCCTTTTTATACATCACCAACAAAGTCCAGCAGCAAGAGATACAAAAAGAAATTCCATTCAAAACAACGGTGAATAGTATAAAATATTTGGGAATCTCTCTGCCGAGGGAAAGTCAGGAACTATACAAACACAACTACAAAACACTTTCCACACAAATAAAATCAGACCTAATCAGTTGGGAAAATATCAAGTGCTCATGGGTAGGCCGAGTGTATATAATGAAAATAACAATACTACCTAAATTAATCTATTTATTTAGTGCCATACCAATCAAACTCCCAAGAAATTATTTTATAGATCTAGAAAAAATAGTAACAAAGTTCATCTGGAAGAACAAAAGGTCAAGAATTTCAAGGAAATTAATGAAAAAATGCTAATGAAGATGGCCTAGCTATGCCAGACCTAAAACTATATAATAAAGCAGCGGTCATCAAAACCATTTGGTACTGGCTAAGAAAGAGAGCAATTGATCAGAGGAATAGGTTAGGTTCACCGGACAAAATAGGCAATCACTATAGCAATCTATTGTTTGACAAACCCAAAAGACCTCAGCTTTTGGGATAAGAATTCACTATTTGACAAAAACTGCTGGGAAAATTAGAAACTAGTATGGAAGAAACTAGGGCTCAACCCATACCTAACATCACATACCAAGATAAGATCTAAATGGGTTCATGATTTAGATATAAAAAGTGATATTATAAGAAAATTAGAGGAACATAGGATACTTTACCTCTCAGCTCTGTGGAGAAGGAAAGAATTTGTGTCCAAAGAACTGAAACTGAAATTGAACACTTGATAGATAATTTTGATTATATTAAGTTAAAAACTTTTTATAGAAACAAAACTAATGCAGACAAGATTAGAAGGGAAGCAATAAATTGGGAAAACATTTTTACATTTAAGGGTTCTGATGAAGGCCTCATTTCTAAAATATATAGAGAATTGACTCAAATTTATAAGAATTCAAGCCATTCTGCAATTGATAAGTGGTCAAAGGTTATGAACAATTTTCTGATGAAGAAATTAAAATCACTTCCAATCATATGAAAAGATGCTCCAAATCATTATCGACCAGAGAAATGCACATCAAGACAACTCTGAGACGCCATTACACACCTCTCAGATTGGCTAAGATGACAAGAAAAGATAATGATGAATGTTGGAGGGGATGTGGGAAAACTGGGACATTGATATATTGTTGGTGGAACTGTGAACACATCCAGCCATTCTGGAGAGCAATTTGGAACTATTCTCAAAAAGCTATCAAACTTCGCATACTCTTTGATCCAGCAGTGTTTCTACTGGGCTTGTATCCCAGAGAGATCTTAAATGAGGGAAAGGGACCCACATGTGCAAAAATGTTTATGGCAGTCTGTAACGACCACGCTCGCACCCAGGACACCCCAGAATCAGCTGGAGTCAGGATAAGCAAAAGTCCTTAATCTTTATTCTCGGTTCCCAGACGCGGGATTGAACAGGATGGAAGCAGAATCTCTGCGACCACCTTCCCTCCTCTACCACGGAGAGTGTGTCTCTGGCTAACTTTACTCTACCCCCTAGTCCCTCCTACAATCCTCTCTACACCAATCATTGAAGCCAGCACGGATAGTAGAAAGGACCATTTTCCAAGCATATGCCCATAGAGTATGGTTCAATCAGAAGTTAGTCTCAAGCGCTTGGTAGTCCCATCTCAGTGCATAGTTCCAGCCCTCTACAGCAGCCCTTTTTGTAGTGGCAAGAAACTGGAAACTGAGAGGATGCCCATCAGTTAGAGAATGGCTAAATAAGTTATGGGTATATGAATGTTGTGGAATGTTATTGCTCTATAAGAAATGATCAGGAGGATGATTTTAGAGAGACTCACATGAAGTATAAGTGAAATACTATACTAAGTGAAATGAGCAGAACCAGAAGATCATTATACACGGCAACAACAAGATAATATGATGATCAATTCTGATGACTGTGACTCTTTCTAACAATGAAATGATTGATGCCATTTCCAATGATCTTGTGATGAAGAAATCCATCTACACCCAGAGAGAGAAACTGAATGTGGATCACAACATAACATTCTCACTCTTTCTGATGTTGTTCACTTGCATTTTTTTCTCACTCATTTTCTTTCCTTTTTGATCTGATTTTTCTTGTGCAACAAGAGAATTGTAAAAATATGTTTACACATATTGGATTTGACATATGTTTTAACATGTATAACATATTGGATTGTTTGCCCTCTAGGGAAGAGGGTGGGAAGAAGGAAGGGAAAATCTGAAACACAAGACTATGCAAAGGTCAATGTTGAAAAATTACACATGCATATGTTTTGAAAAATAAAAAGCTTTTTTAAAAAAAAAAGAATATAGACTATCAGAGATGAAAGGGAACTTAGAACATAGACTGCCAGATCTGTGAAAAGGCTTAAAACATAAACTATCAGAGCTTGGATGGTCCTTAGAATACAGATTATCAGAGCTGAGAAGAACCTTAGAACGGGATTTGGAGAGGAATCTTAGAATTTCAGATCTTTGAGGAGCCTTTGAACAGGAATTGGCAGAGCTGGGAAGAGTCCAAGAAGGTCAATTCAAAAATGATGTTAATTTCAAATTTCCAAAACATTGGAGCTTTCACAGATCTATTCCAGAGGCTTCATTTTCTTGTTGAGATAGTTGGTTTTCTTTTGTTTCATAGAGTTGTCTCTCCCAGAGAGCACTTAAAGGGATCAATGAGCCTTTCCCCCCCCCCAGTCCCCAAGATAGTGAATTCTAATAGCTAAAAGTTCCCTAAAAGTTTTTTTTTTAATTTTTACTTCATCAATCACTTCAAAATCACTTTAGATTTCAATCTATCCATTTATAAAAGAAGGAATACATTTGACATATTCCTGTTTCTTCCTCCCCAAAGGGATTGGAGATGGAGAGAGCACCTATCTTGCTGTTTTAGTCACAGTAGCTCCACAGTTGTGTGTATCTCTGGGGAAAGGAAGGAGAAAAGTGACTCTAGATGTCTGCCCCCTTAGTTTTGAGAGCCATCGCATCATATTGGCAACTCCTATTGAATTTACAATCCACTCAGACCTTTTCCATACACACTGCCATTTAATGATAATGCTGCTGTATCTTGACATTGTGAGGGTGATTTTTTTTTCTTCTTGACCCTATAAAATTGTCTTTTATTAGATTTAGTCTAAGTAATCTGTTACTGTCATCTAGTCTTCCTTACCCCTTCCAGAGTTTTTCCATAAGCTTGTCATCTATGGCTGTATCCAAGTTCAATAAAAATATCAAGGAGATCCCTAAAGTACATCTCTATGGACCTCTTTCTAAGGAAACCTTTGACACTAGCTATCCAACTACAGTTACCCCTTCCACATTGCGACTTTCCCAAGCATGCTTTCTGTATATCACAAATCAGCATCAAAAATCAAATGGGAATTTTGGGGGAGTTTTATGGAAGCCACTGATGACACACAAAGGTCAACAGATATTACAGAAAAGTTTTAGAGAGGACAGCTAGATGGTGCAGTGGAGAGAGGACCAGCCCTGAAGTCCGGAGGACCTGAGTTCAAATCTGATCTCAGACACTTAACACTTCATAGCTGTGTGACCCTGGGCAAGTCACTTAACCCCAACCCCAAAAGCAAAAAAAAAAAAAAAAAATTGGTTTAGAAACCCAGAAAAGCAGGAAACGTGTATAATATTTTATAAGATCAACATATTTTATCTTTCAATATCATAAGTATTTACAATTTCTTTTCTCTGGAGGGAGAAAAAAAGGGAGGGCCAAAAAATTTCACAAGGATTTTTCAGATCACTGGGTCACTATGCCCCAAGCCCCAAGATATGGAAGAGATAACTGTAGCTTTGAATCTGCCTAGATGAATAGAATAATTTCATCTTACACCTACATGAGAGACTGTCAAATTATGTGCTAAAATCAAGGTAAACTCTACTTCTACCATTTCCTTACCCTGTCCAAAACCTACAAACCCTTTCAAAAATAGAAATGAGATTAATCTGTAATAATTTGTTCTTCCTCTTTCATTTTACCATGTCATCTTCCAGACATTCATCCATTTACCATTTTTTATTAGTGGATTCTAGACTCTGTATGGTCTTGAACAAATTCCCCTCCTTGGCTTCAGTTTCCTCTTGTGTAAAATGAAAGGACTGGACTACATGTGAGCTGATGTTTCTCTCAATTATAAATCCTATGGTAGCCTACCTAGTAGGTGGTACAATATTATGTTTTCTTTCCTACTTTATTCCTGTATGTGTGTGAACAAATTTCTTCACCTCTTTGTGTCTTCAGCTATAAAATGGACAGGACAACCCTTGAAATACTTATCTCCCAATACCTTTGTTAAGGGTAAATGAGACATAAGCATCTTGTAAAAAGTGTTATGGATATGGAATATATTATCAGTATTATGATGATTCCTTTTTTTTTCTTTTATAGGTGAAGATTTGGTTCCAGAACCGCAGAGCCAAAGAGAAAAAACAAATGAATAAGAGATCCCTTTCTGCAGGCAGCAGCCAAGGCTCCTTAGCATGGGATTCAGGCCTGGCTGGCCCTGCTCAAGGGTTAGCCCTCATATGACTCCGTTCCTCCACCCCCAACCTGGACACTTCTCATCTATAAGGGCTTGCCTTGTAGTTACAGGAAGAGAGTGAGCTTTCAGTAAGGAGAAGGCAGGGGCTAAGTTATAGGGGAGAATCCCTCTCCATTCCCATTAATCCCACTTAAGCAGCTGATGGTACAGTGGACAGAGTACCGGGCCTGGAGTCAGGAAAACCCTACTTCAAATTTTGTCTCAGATATTTATTAGCCTCTTAGGCAAGTCACTTACCCTCAGTTTCCTCATCTGTAACATGGGGATATAATAGCACTTCCCCAGCAGGGTTGTTGTGAGAATCAAATGAGATCATATTCAGAAAAAGCACTCCATTTATAGCACAGTGCCTGGCTCATTATAGGTGTCACATAAATGCTTATTCCCTTACCATTCCCCTCTTTTGTGGTCACTATCTAGAGTATTCGGTTTGGTTTGGAGTGTGATTGGATGAAGGAATATAACACTAGAAGAAAAAACTTGGGGTACAAGGGGAGGGGTCAAGGTAAGTTTCCAAAAGGTTGCCAATGTGTAAGTGCATGGCATATTAAAAGACTTGTGTAATTGAATGAAGAATTACACTTAGAGAGTCATAGCTCTGGAGCTAGAAGAGACCTCAGAGAACATTTAACATAGCCCCTTCATTTTACAGATAGGGAAACTGAGGCCCAGGGAGAAAAACTAATTTGCTATAGGTCATTCCTGGATCTAATAATAAGCATAATAATAACTGTCATTTATATAGTGTTTTGAAGTTTACAAAGCTCTTTGGATATTTATTTCTTATTGATTCTTATAACAAATCTGAGGTGAGTACTATTTATATTCCCATTTTACAAATGAGGAAACTGACTAAGCCTCGAGGATCTGCCCAAGGTCACACAGTTAGCAATTATCTGAGGCAAGATTGAAACTCAAGTCTTCCTGACTTGGAATCCAGTGCTCCATTTTCTGTGACTCTAAAAGCTGCCTCTAGAGCTGAAAGGGATCTGAAAAGCTGTATAGTCCAAACTCCTCCTTTTACAAAGGAGGAAAGTAGGGCCCAAAGGAAAAAAAGTGACTTGACCAAGGTTATACATAGGGTCCTCAATCTAGAGTTGGAAGGTACTTTAGAAGCCATCAAATCAAATTCGTAAGTTAACCAACTGGAAAGGGAGATAAAAGTCTCAAAGATGAAAATAACTCTTTGAAATTAGAATTGGGCAAGAGGAAGACAGTGAAGCTATGAGAGACCAAAAAATAACAAAACAGATTATGAAAAAATGAAAAAATAGAACAGAATGTGAAACATAAGAAAAATAGCAAATCTGGAGAACAGATAAAGAAGAGAAAAAATAAGAATAATTGGCCTACCTGAAAGCTGTGATCAAAAATAAGAACCTTTACATAATAAATGCAAGAAAAAAAAATCCAAGAAAATTTTCCGAGATAGAACATGAAGGGAAAGTAAAAATAGAAAAAGTCCTTTGGGGAAAACATATAGGAATATTATTGCCAAATTGAAAAGCCTCCAGATCAAAGAAAAAATTTTGCAAGAAACAAGAAATCCAATTCAAACACATTGGAGCTACAATTAGAATTGTACAAGATTTATCAACAGATACAATAAAAAAAAACCAAAAAAAAAAACCATAGGTCCTGGAATCATATCTATTGACAATCAAAAAAACTAGGCCAGCAAAATTATCCATAACATTGAATGAGAAAAAATGGGTATACGACAAATTCGCAGATTTTCAGGACCCAATTTCCTCCACGTTAGAGAAATAAAAGATGCTAAAGAACAGAGAAGTTAAAAGATTTGTCCAAGGTCACACACAATTCATAAAAATCTAATGACAAGTGCTTGCTACCATGATCTCTTGTCAGTACAGACCATGGTCCTCTTAGGTTAGATTTGCCTTCTCCAAAATCTCTTCTAACATGCCCAAGTCCTGTTCTTGGGGGTTGACTTTGGGTTACTTCTATTTTAAAGACATTAGGGGATAAAACAAAAATAAAGGTGGGAGAAAATATTGAACTGGCCAAAAAAAGAAAAAAAAAATTTAGCATTCAATTTCAGCCTCAGGCTCTAGAGTCCATTCACCACAATTCACAGGACTTGAGTTCAAGCTCCAACTCTCTGACTAACCAGCAATGGAATGTCAGACTTGGAAAGTCATACAATGAAGCTTATTTCCCCTTCTCTAAAATGAGGAAACTAGATTAGATAGTTTCTAAGGTCCCTTCCATCTCTAACATCCTGAATCCATTCATTCAACAAACATTAAAGATCTATTCTGAAATAAGAAAATATACAGGGAAAAATCTTGGAAATACATAAACAAAAAAATCAGTGAAATCTATTTTTTAAAAAAGTCTAGTTTGCTCAAAGTACAAGAAGAGGTGGAGGAAAAACAATGAATCAATAAGCATTTTTAAAGTGTCTGCTATATGCCAGGCACTGTGCTGGGTGCTAAAATTCTATTGGAATGGGGAGACCTATAGTTAATTGTATACAAAATATATGCAAGGTAATATGTCAGGGCGTGTGTGTGGCAAGGGGGAAGTACTAGCAGCTAGGAGATCTGTTAAGGGCTCACATAAGAGACAGGGGAGGGGAGATTGAAGACATTTAGCCACTCAATGTCCCAACTGAGATCTGGGAATTTCTCATTATAGGAAAGGGAGGCTTTGGGAATTGCAATGAATTGCACTCTATTAAATGGTTAATGAAACATATCAAGAGTCTAGAGTACTTTTGGATATGGTATGGGGAGGGGTCAATGCAAAAAACTTGTAAACAAATACTATATCTCAATAAATAAGTCTACCTTTTCCATGAAGTCAGTGTGTTAATTGGCATTTTCTTTTTTTGGGGGGGGTTGCTTTATATTTTAATAGTAGATTTTGTCTGAACACAACAACTTCTCTCTTTTTCCTCCTTGGAAAAAAAATCAACACCAATTTCTTTGACCTTTTATTTAATATGAATTAAAGTCTAAATGAAGTCACACAGCCAGTCTGAAATAGTTTATAAAGATAGCTGATCTCTTTTAAACTCTTTGATTGAGTACCCAAAAGCTTCAAGGGGCCTCTGAGTCTCATTTTACTCAGCTGGAGCCTAATGTTCCCTCAGCCAAATAACTGAGGAGGTGGTGGGCACAGAGGAGGGAGGAAGGAAGAGGAGGAGGCCTGGAGTAAGAAGTAGTCCCCAGTAAATGCAACTAGGATCATAGGCACTTAGAATTTAGAGCTGGGGTGGATCATCTGATACCAATAGTTGGGGCTCATGTAAATCGCATAGTGAAAGTTCCTGCCAGCCTGGAGAGTCTCTATATTTGGCTCTTGGAGTTTAATTTCATATTGCAATTTCCTGTACCCAAGTGCAAGACTTTACATTGATCCCTATCGAATTTCATCTTCAGCCTTTGGATCCTGACACTGTCATTCACTGTGTTAGCTTCCCCCTTCCTGTCTTGTGTCCTTGGCACATTTGATGAGTGTACCATTTGTCTTTATCAAAATCATTAATAAAATTGTGAAATAGCCCAGGGCCAAGCACAGAACCCTAAGATACTCAGTCTATTGGAAACTGCCTGCTACATTGACATTGAACTACTGATGACTCTTCTTTGAGTCGGGCATCCCAGTCATTTCAAATCCATCTGATCATATTATTGCCTAATTTACATCTCTACTCCTCTTCTTGACAAGAATACTATCTGATATGTTATCAAGTCTCTTGCTAAAATCTAGGTGATAACCTATATCTACCGCATTTCCCTTAACCTGTCAGAAAAGGAAATGAGTGCTCTAAAGATCTAAGATACCAATAAACTTGGGATGGAAAATGCCATCTGCATCCAGAGAGAGAACTATGGAGACTGAATGCAGATCAAAGCATACTATTTTCACCTTTTTGCTCTTTTTTTCTCATGTTTTTCCTTTTGGAACCGTTTTAAATGATTGTACACGAATAACTTATATCAGATTGCTTGCTGTGTTGGGGAGGAGGAAAATAAGAGAGAGGGAGAAAACAAAATTTGGAACACAAAATCTTACAAAAATGAATGTTGAAAACCATCTTTACATGTATTTGGAAAATAAAAAATACTATTGAAAATATTTTAAAAGAGAAAAAAATGAATGTTGAAAGCTATCTTTACATGTAAATGGAAAAACAAAATGCTATTGAAAGAAAAGGAAATGAGCCCAGGACCTCCTTTTGAAAACATTTGAAAGCATAGGTATAAATAGACTTTTCCTTAAAATGATAAGCAGCATCTATTTAAAACCATCAGCAAGCATGATCTGTTATGGGGATAATAATTAAGATGAAGCAAAGATGCCCTTTAGCATTTTCAGTATTGTACTAGAAATGCTAGCTATAGCAATAAGGGAAGAAAAAGAAATTGAAGGAATCAGAATGGGCAATGAGGTAATAAACTCTAATTTTGTAGACAATATGATGGCGTACTTGGAAAATCCTAGAAATTCAACTAAAAAGTTCACTGAAATAATTCATAATTTTAGCAAAGTAGCAGGATATAAAATAGACTGACATAAGTCATCAGTATTTCTATTTATCACCAGCAAAGATCTGTAAGACAAGATAATAAAAGAGAATTCATTTTATAGACAATACAAAATATGTGGTAGTATACTGCTACCAGGAATTATATGAATATAATTATAAAACATTTTATATAGTTAAATCAGATTTAAATAATTGGGAAAATATTACATGTTCATGGGTGGCCTGAGCTGTTATGAATAAAATTGTAATTGTACCTAAACTAATATACTTATTTCATGCTATGCCAATTAAAATATCAAACAAGTATTTTACTGAACTAGAAAAATAATAACAAAATTTATTTGGAAAAACAAAAGATCAAAATTACCAAAGGACTCAATTTAAAAAATATAAAGGAAGGAGGTCCAGCAATACTAGATCTTAAAATATACCATAAGGCAAGAATTATCAAAACTCTCTGGTATCAATTAAGAAATAGAAAGGTGAATCTGTGGAACAAAGTAGACATATAATACACAGTAGGAAATAACCATAATAAACTCATGTAATGATTAAGATTTTGGGATAAGGGACAGCTAGATGGTGCAGACATTTAATACTTACTAGCTGTGTGATCCTTGGCAAGTCACTTAACCCCAAACAAACAATAAGCTTCTGGGATAAGAGCTCACTATTTTGTAAAAAATTGCTGGGAAAACTAGAAAGTAATCTGGCAGAAACCAGGTATAGACCAGTATCTTACACCATTTAGCAAGATAAGGTCAAAATGGAAACAAGATCTAGGTATAAAGGGAAATTTCATAAATAAATTAGAAAAGTATGGAACATATTTCATGAGATTTATGGATAAGAGAAGAGTTTATGAATAAACAAGAAATAAAGATCCTTGTGAAACATAAAATGGATAATTTTGATCACATTAAATTTGAAAGGTTTTATACAAATAAAACCAATGTAGAAAAAATTAGAAGGAAAGTAGAAAATTGGGGGGAGATTTGTATAGCCAATTTCTCAAATAAAGGTCATATTTCAAATATATAGCGAATTCAGTTAACTTTATAAGAATTTTAGTCATTCTCCAATTAATAAAAAGCAAAGGATATGAACAGGCAGTTTTGGGAAGAAGAAATCAATTCTATCTGAAAAAAATGCTCTAAATCATCATTTATTAGAGAAATGAAAATTAAAACAACTCAGAAATGCTGTTGCATATCTATCAGATTGGCCAAAATGTTAGAAGGGGAAAATTCTGGAGAAGATATGGAAAAATTGGGACATTAATGCATTGTTGGTGGAATTCAACCATTCTTGAGAGCAATTTGGACCTATGCCCAAAGAGTTTTAAACTGTGTATATACTCTTTCTCTCAGCAATACCACAGTTAGATCTGTTTCCTAAAGTGATGAGGTAAAAAGAAAAAAAAAAAACTGTATGT
The DNA here is from genome assembly GCF_902635505.1 of Sarcophilus harrisii. Classification (NCBI taxonomy): domain Eukaryota; kingdom Metazoa; phylum Chordata; class Mammalia; order Dasyuromorphia; family Dasyuridae; genus Sarcophilus; species Sarcophilus harrisii. The sequence goes on from NC_045432.1 coordinate 10,058,621, forward strand.
TCTAAAATATTTACAGCAGTTTCTTTGTGGTGGCAAAGAACTTGAGAGCAAGGGGATCCCCCTGTGATATATGACTATGGTGGAATGCTACTATACTGTAAGAAATTATGAGCAGGTTGGTTTTAGAAAAAAAATATACATAGACTTTCATGAAATAATGCAAAATGAAATGAGCAGAACTAAGAGAACATTATATACATTGAAGAGTAACTCTGAATGACCAAGCTATTCTGACTAATATGAACATTCAAATCAGTTACAAAATACTTATGATGGAAAATGCTCTCCCGCCCTGAGAAAGAGTTGTTATATGGAAATATAAATGTATTATTGTTTATATATATATATATATATCCATATCAAATATTGGCCTTTTCTAATGCAGAGTTAGGAGAGAAGAGAAAGAGATAACTCAGAATTCAAAGTGTAACAAAAAAAGAAAAACTTAAAAAAGAAAAGTAAATTAGGTCTAGAATGACTTGTTCTAGATGAAGACTGGCTGGCTCTTTGTGATCATGGCTTTCCTCTCTACATGTTCACCACCTCTCTCTTTAATGAGCCATTCTAGAATTTTTCCAGCAATAAATTGGGAAAACATTTTTACATTTAAGGGTTATGGTAAAGGCCTCATTTCTAAAATATATAGAAAATTTATTCAAATTTATAAGAATCCAAGCCATTCTCCAACTGATAAATGGTCAAAGGATATGAACAGACAATTTTCAGATGAAGAAATTAAAACCACTCTAATGATATGAAAAGATGCTCTAAATCACTATTGATCAGAGAAATGCAAATTAAGCTGAGACATCACTACACACCTCTGAGATTGGCTAAGATGACAGGAAAAGATAATGGTGAGTGTCACTAATACGAATGAACACCAATACATTGTTGGTGGAATTGTGAATGAATCCAACCATTCTGGAGAGCAATTTGTTTTTTTTGTTTTTTGTTTTTTTTGTTTTGTTTTGTTTTGTTTTTGTATTGTGAATAATAAGTTTTATTGTATAAATTCCCATAGGTAAGGGTGTTGTGACATGCAAATAGGTTTAGGTGTAAATACTCCACCCACCCACCCCTACTATTTCTTGGAATTAAGAGTTGTTAATAATCCACAAAACTGATTATTTCCATCTTGATTCTCCTGTGTCCTGACCAATATGGTTGGTATCTGGCTGGTTGTCCTGGAGGTGGGTTCTTGGCCCTCCCGGCCCCACTTCTTTCTGGGAGCCCTGGGGACTTCTTCAGTCCTTGGTGCCCACCCAGGGACGCCAGCCACCTGCTGCCCTTAAGTCCAAGTCTGGAGAGCAATTTGGAAATAAGCTCAAAAAGCTATCAAACTTTGCCTACTCTTTGATCCAGCAGTGCTACTACTGGGCTTGTATTCCAGAGAGATCTTAAAGGAGGGAAAGGGGCCCACACATGCAAAAATGTTTGTGGCAGCCCTTTTTGTAATAGCAAGAACCTGGAAACTAAGTAAATGGATGCCCATCAATTGGAGAATGGCTGAATAAGTTATGGTATATGCATATTGTGGAATGTTATTGTTCTCTAAGAACCGATCAGGAGGATGATTTTAGAGAGGTTTGGAGAGATTTGCATGAACTGATGCTAAGTGAAGTGAGCAGAACCAGGAGATCATTGTACATGGCAACAAGATTATAGGATGATCAATTCTGATGGACGTGGCTCTTTCTGACCATGAGATGATTCAGATCAGTTCCAATAATCTTGTGATGAAGAGAGCCATCTACACCCAGAGAGAGGACTGTGGGAACCGAATGTGGACCACAACATAGCATTTTCACTCTTTCTGTTGTTTGTTTGCATTTTGTTTTCTTTCTCAGCTTTTTTTCCTTCTTGATTGTATTTTTCCTGTGCAGCAAGATAACTGTATAAATATGTATACATATACATATAAATAAACAAAAGTATACATTATATGTATACAAAACATACAACATATATTTTAACACATTTAACATGTATCGGATTACCTGCCATCTGGGGAGGAAGTGGGAGAAAGAAGGGAAATTTTTGGAACACAAGGTTTTGCAAGGGTAAGTGCTGAAAAATTGCAGATGCATATGTTTTGTAAATAAAAAGCTTTAATTTAAAAAAAGAGAATTTTTCCAGGAATCAAGGCCAAGCTCACTGACACTGGCCAATGGTTGCAGACCCTCTTTGTTTCCTTTTTTGGAAGATTAGGACGATATTTGTCCTTCAATTTAGTGGTACCTCCCAGCTGATTTATGATCTTTCAGATATCTAGTCTGATTAGATTAGATATCTAATCTGCTTGTTCCTTCAGAATAGAGAATGTAGTTCTCAGCGACCATTCTAATTCATCAAAATTCTCTTATTATCTCCTCATTTATTTGGGGTATTAACTCCCTGCCAGACACTTCAGTGACAATGTTTGCCTTTCTCCTCAGTGGGAGAATTCAAGGAAAGGGAGGTTCTATCTTCTCTCATCATTTGTCTTTGTCAGTTATCTACTTCATTGATTTTCTCATTGTCTCAAACATACATTGACATTAAAGCAAAACAAAACCCATTTGCATTGCCCTTAGCTTATGCTGCCAATCTCAGCTCACTCTGAAATTCCCTCAGCCCTTCGGAAACTTCTTAAAGAACAATGGCAGGCAAACTTCTGGCTTCTGTTACCTGCTTTGCACACAGTTCTTTAGAATCTAAATGCCTGTTAGGTTTCCTGTGCGAGCACACTGGGGTCTTCAGACAAACTCCTGTTTTTCCTTCTCCGTGGAATTATTTCGTTTCAAAATTTCATTCTTGAGCGTTTTCCATCCTTCATGAACACATTTTTCCTGTCAAATGGAATCCCACCCCTCCTTTTTATTAATAGCAAGTAAACTCATTTATTCAAGCAAACAGCAAACAGAAATTGAAGACACCATATGGATTAGAATATATCCGAAGTGCATGAGAATGAAGCCCTTTAGATGAGAAAGAAAAGAGAGCTCCATTCAAACCAAGAGAGAAGTTTTCTCTGTAAACTTTTGGAAGTTTGAAGTTGAAGAGCAGGCTTCCCCTATATATCTGCAGCTTCCAAAGTTGTTCTTTCTCTCTATTTCTCTCTTGAAATCTCTGTCACTACGTGTTCCTTTGCCAAGAAGCTCTAGAACCACTTAACTGTGCACACAAGTATGTAGCATCTCCTCAGCCTTCTCTCCAGGCTTCTCTCCGAAGCTACATGCAAACACCCCAGGCTTCCTTGGAAACTGATTACATCAAACTTGTCCATTTTATCTGCTGTGATGTGCATTACATATTTGGCCATGAACTCTTCCCCTATCCATGGATGCACAAGGCATTTTCTTCCTTGCTCCTCTAATTTTTTGGAGATATTATCTTTTTAAAATGGTATTTTATTTTTTCAAATACATGTAAAGATAGTTTTCAACAGTCACCTTTTCGAAGTGTTTGTGTGTGTGTGTGTTCCAAATTTTTCTCCCTTTCTCCTTCCTTCCCCCAAGAAGGCAAGCAATCTGATATGGCCTAAACGTGTGCAATTCTTCTAAATATATTTTCATGAGCAGGACCAGGAGATCATTATATACTTCAACAACAATACTCTATGATGACCAGTTCTGATGGACCTGGCCATCCTCAGCAACGAGATCAACCAAATCATTTCCAATGGAGCAGGAATGAACTGAACCAGCTACGCCCAGAGAAAGAACTCTGGGAGATGACTAAAAACCATGACATTGAATTCCCAATCCCTCTATTTATGCCCACCTGCATTTTTGATTTCCTTCACAAGCTAATTGTACAATATTTCAGAGTCTGATTCCTTTTGTACAGCAAAATAACGTTTTGGTCATGTAGACTTATCGTGTATCTAATTTATATTTTAATGTATTTAACATCTACTGGTCATCCTGCCATCTGGGGGAGGGGGTGGGGGGTAAGAGGTGAAAAATTGGAATAAGAGGTTTGGCAATTGTTAACGCTGTAAAGTTACCCATGCATATATCCTGTAAATAAAAGGCTATTAAATTTAAAAAAATAAAATAAACATATTTTCAAATTCATCATGCTTTGCAAGAAAAATCAGGTCAAAAGGGAAAAAAACAAATAAACAAATCACTTCCTTTCCTCCTTCTTTTCCTCCCTTCTTTCTTCCTTCCCTCTTTCCCTTCTTCCCTCCTTATCCATTCCTGCCTTCCTTTTTCTCCCTCTGTCCACATAGGATATCTATCATACCTACAAACGTTCTTAAAAGCTTGTTTTTCTTCTTTTTTTTAGCTCTCTAAACCCTCCCAAGATATCTTGGGGTTTACTGGCTAGAATTCTTTCTTAAGGACCACACCTTAAACCAAAAGCACCCTGATTCTCATTGTTAAGCCACCTGTAGGTCCCAGACCATACCCCATTTAGTCATTGGGTCCTGATTGACTCAGGGTCTTTCCCTCCCAGATGTATTTATTTAGATTTTTTTGACTAAATGAAAGGGGAGATTTGCCTCCCTTTTTTCCTCCTTTTGACTTTTTGATAGCCTCAATTGCTACCTAGCTTTAATCACCGAATGGGTACAGTCTCATGTTACTTGAGCTTTAAAAGGCCAAGGTCTCCTACTTCGTCCAAAGCCATCTCCAGTCAGCCTGAATTATGTCTGGCCACTGGACCCAGATGGCTTTGGAAGGGAAAGTGAGGCAGTGACCTTGTACAGCCCTCCCTCTCCATCTCACTTGCATGTCATGGCATCACCTCCCTGATGTCATGGTCCTCTTTGAGAATGAAGGACAAACAACAACAATTTTGGTATATGGTATAAAATATTGTTTTAAACCTAATTTCTGCCAGATTGCTTCCCACTTTTCCCAGAAATTTTTGTTGAATAGTGCCAAGTAGGGAGATTTTTCCCTTTCCCTGAGATCTTTCCTCTCCTTTTTCTGAATCCTTTGAAATATACTCTCCCTCAGCTTAGGGTGTATCTCAGATTATGTATCCAGTTTTTCTTTACTTCTCTACACTTCTCTCCCTCTAAGAGGAAATGGTCACTTCTCCTCAAAGTTCCCTGTGTTTTCCTCCTGGGAACCAGCTCCTCCAAGGTGATATGAATTTTGTCTACAATAGAATTTCCCCTTGGTGTTTCACCTTTGGAAGGATAAAATTATCACAGAAGACTAACAATCAAATTATCAGAGAACAAGCATGTATTCTAGGATTCACTGTGTGCCAGGTTTGAAGATAAAATTCTCAAAGTGAGAGAGAGCAACCCTATAAGGCTCTTACATTTTAGCGGGGGTGGAGATCAGTAGAGAGGTACAAAGGCAAAATATCCTAATTGGAGCCATAACAACTGGGGCAATGGAATCAGAAAAGGTCTCACAAAAGAAGTTGTCCTTAAGCTATGAGACTTGAGGATTCCCGAAGTCAGAGGCCAGGAGAGAGAGTCATGTAGACGATAGACAATCTGTGCAAAGGGAAGGAGACAGTAGATGACGTGTTGAATGTAGGGAATAGCAAGCAGACAAGTTTGGTTGAAATCTGGAGATGAAGGAAAGCAAAATATAATTATCCTGCAGAGTTAGGATGCAACCAGATTGTGAAGGGCTTTAAGTGTCAATTCAAGGAGATTTGTATTTTATTCTAGAGACAAGAGGGAGTCACTGACACTTCTTGAACAGGTGACATGGTCAGACCCGTGCATTACAAATGTCAGTTTGATAGCTCTGTGGAGGATATATTAGAAAGGGAAAGACACTGAAAGATGAGACCAATTAGGAGAAAACAGTTAAGTATACTGATGAGAGTCTGAACTAGGATGACTGTGGAGAATGAAAAGGTGATTTATATGAGAAAGGTTGAGGAGAGAGGATTGGCAATAGATTCAATATTGGGATCAGTAAGAGGAAGAATTCAAGGATGACCCCAAACTTGTGAACTTGAGTTCCTGGAAGAATGGTGGTATCACAAACAAAATCTATGCCAGTAAGATTAGAAGGAAAGCAGAAAGCTGGGAAACAAATTTTATATCCAGTGTTTTTGATAAAGGTCTAATTTCTAAAATATATAGAGAACTGAGTCCAATTTATAAGAATACAAGTCACTCCCCAAATGATAATGGTCAAAGGATCTGAACAGGCAGTTTTCAGATCAAGAAATTAAATCTAACTCTAGACATATGAAAAAATGCTCTAAATCTTTATTGAATAGAGCAATGCAAATTAAAACAACTCTGAGGTACCATCTCACTCACACCTATAAGATTGACTAAGATGACAGAAAAAAAGAAAATGATAAATGTTGGAGAGGATGTGGGAAAATTGGAATACTAATGCATTGTTGGGGGAATTGTGAACTGATTCAACCATTCTGGAGAGCAATCTGGAATTATGCACAAAGGGCTAAGAAAATTGTGCATAGTCTTTGATCCAGCAGTGCTACTACTAGCACTGTGTTCCAAGGAGATCATAAAAAAGAGAAAAGGACCCACATGGACAAAAAATGTTTATAGCAGCTCTCTTTGTAGTGGCAAAGAATTAGAAATCAAGGGGATGCCCTTCAATCAGGGAATGGCTGAACAAGTTGTGCAATATGAATGTAATGGAATATTATTTTTCTGTAAGAAATCGGCTGGTTTCGGAAAATTTTGGAAAGACTTAACATGAACTGATACTGAACGAAACGAGCATAACCAGGAGAACGTTGTACACAATCACAGGAACATTATACAATGATCAACTTTGCTAGACTTCAGTCCTCTCAGCAATACAATGATCTAAGACAATTTCAAAAGACTCAGGATGGAAAATGCTATCCACATTCAGAGAAATAGCTATGGAGTCTGAATGCAGATTGAAGCATCATTTTCACTTTTTTGGTTGTTTATTCTTTCTTGTGCTTTTTCCCTTTTGTTCTGATTTTTCTTTCACAACATGATTAATGTGCAAGTATGTTTTTTTCTTTTTAAAACAGTATTTTATTTTTGCAAATACATATATAGTTTTCAAAATTCATTTTTATAAGACTTTGTGTTCCAAGTTTTCTCCCTCCCTCCCTTCCTTATCTTCCAGCTCCCCAAGATAGCAAGCAATCCTCTTAAATATGTTGCAAATATGTCTAATAGAATTGTACATGTAAAACTATATCAGATTGATTGCTGTCTTGGGAAGGTGTGTGGGGGAAGGAGGGAGGGATAAAAAAAGGAAATCAAAATCTTCTAAAGGAAATGTCAAAAACTAATAAAATTTTATTTAAAATGGTGGTACACTCAACAGAAACAGAAAGAGGTGGCGGTTAGGGGAAAAGTTGCTTTACTTTCAATAGCTATATGTCTTAGAGCAACTTGAGTAATCAAAGTCCCCCAACACTATGTCATGCATATGGATCAGGAGTGCTTTGTATTTCCTTTTAGAATGACAGAATCATTTCTGCTTCTCCTTCCAATAAATAGAAAATATACAGCATTAGAACTGGAAGGAATTTTAGAGCATATGACCACTATGATACATTCTTTCCTTTCAAGTTTTTTTCTTCTTCTCAGGGCTAAACATAGGTAGTTTCTTCAAATCGTTTATTACATGAACTCAAACTCCTGCCCCAATTTTAGTTGCCCACCTCTGGATGTTTTCTACTGTGCCAATTTTCTTTCTAAGATATGGATCCCAAAACTAAATACAGTTCTCAAGACATAGAATAAATAAGTCAGAGAACAGCTGGACTATCACCTCCCTAGCCTGAGAGCTATACCTCTCATGAGAAGATTAAATGAACTAGTATGGTTGCCATTTTGTACCGCTGACTCATAACAAACTTTCAGAACATTTAAATGTCATGATCTTTTTTCAGATGAACTGCTTTCTAATCGCGCCTGTCCTTCATCCTGTTCTGTGGCTATCTTGTTGCCTCATGGAATCATTGCTTTCTCTTTAGCCCATTCTCATTTTTAGGGAGTTTAATTCTCAACTGAGGTTTAGCATTATATTATGAGCTCCCCCCATTCTTCCCCCAACCCCCATCATTCTTCCCCCAACCCCAATCCTCATTTCCTTTAATGGAACATTTTGTTGAATTTCTTTCCGATATGCTTATAGTTTCTGTGGTCAGTGTGTTCTTTTCTCTGAGACTATTGCTGAACTGTAAAGTCCCTCTCTTTTGAGTTTAGCTATTGGGTTTCTCTGAGCGTATAGTATTTCTTCATTGTGTTTGATATCTTCTTCTGTCTGCTCATATCTGCAGCCTCTGTCTCTGGATTTTGGCTTTGTGGTTGAGTTATTGCTTATTCCTGTAGGTTGTGACTGACAGGTCTGGTCTCCTGCAGGTATTCCTGGCTTTTGACTCAGTCTCCTGCTGCTTGTCTTCATTTGGAGCCTTAGTGATTTCTCTGAATGTCTTCCTGCCCAGGCCTAATCCTGGAGTTGGCTACATTCCTTTCTGGGGGGATGGCCCTCAATCATATGTCTTTGATTTTACTGTGATAAGCCTCTCCTGTGAGATCCCAGATGCTGTCCTGGCTCTTTCTGCTGCAGTGGCTCTACGGTGGGCTGCCTGGATGCTGCAATGTCTACACACTGATCTGCAGTTCTTGCTTTCTGCCTACCCAGCCTTGTCTTTGCTCCAAGCTTCCACAGGATTCTTTCCATGCAGTTTTGGACTACAGAGAGGAGTGGATTTTATTTGTTTTTTTTCTTAGAGATTTACTGGAATGGGGGTGAGGGGGAGGAAATGCAGACTCCTCTATGTCCTAGGACACCACTATCTTTTTATAATACCCTATCTTATTCATGTGCAGTTGATTTTTTTGGTCTCCAATGAAAGGCTTTCCATTTCTCCCTATTGAATTTCATTTTCTTCTCTTCAGGCCATTGCTTGAGCCTGTTGAGATCTTTTTGGCTGGTGACTCTGTGAGTTAGCTATCTCTCCCATCTGGGTGTCAGATGCAAATGTGATGAGTACACCATCGGTCTGAATGTTCATTCCCCTGGGAAAGACCAAACATTCTTTAATAGAGTGGCTCCAGAGAGCTGCTGTGGCCTACAGCATTCCTTCCCTAGTGACCAACCCTCTGGTGAGGATTCTCTCCAGACTTAGTCAGATTGGTATTTGAACAAGAACCGGGAATGTTTGGCCTGGAGAAAAGCAGCCAACTGCCAGTCCCGGGAGCTGTCTTCAGATGTATAAAGTGCCGTCTCTTAGAAAGGGGCTTCCATTTACCCTGCTTGGCCCCAGAGGCCAGCGTCAGGGGTTCTTGGAGAGCCAATTCAGCCAATTTGGGATTAGGCTAGGAAAACTTTCCTAACAACTTTGACCCTAGACCCTAGAAATGGGGTCTGCTTCTCAGGGTTCCAGGGTAGAACCTTCAGTGGGTAAAACCCAACCCAAACCTGGAAATCTCCAAGCATGGCTGGCTTAGCCAGCTAGCTAATCCCATACTCCGCAATGGAGTACCTGGAGCAGGAAGAGAATCTGTAGTTTCTCCCTACATTTTCACTCAGGGAATCATGCTAATTTGTGCCAACATCTTGGGCATGCCCGGTAGAATGGCTGGCTCTGCCACTCTCTTCATCCTGCATCAAGTCCAGGTCCAATGTGGGAAGACTTCTGCTCGGCAGTCAGAGCTGATCAGCCCAGTGTAAGCAACCAACAACCCTGGCTCTGAAAAATGGAGAATGAAACAAATGTCTTCTGAGGAGCAAAACATTTCATGCATTGTTCAGAGCTGTCCATTTGTTTGATTTTAACAGTTTTTCTTTGTTTCAAGGGGAAAGGAGTTATGTTGTTAAAAAAAAAAAAAGAGCAGTAAAAACAGTTGTTTTTAAAGAGAATATTTGTGCGTGGGGTGATAGAAAAGTAGACACGAATGGCTACTGCAATTCTTTCTCCCCAGCGCTGCATAGTTGTGCTGACTAAACTTACTCCTGAAGATGAGGATGTCTCTTGGGAGAAGTAGAGGGTTTTGTATGTGGAACATGGATACACTGGCAGACCTGCAAGAGATGTTGACTCTTCTTTCTTATTATTTTTGGTTCTTTGAATGGAGGGGGATATATTCAGAAATTAGGATATGTTGAAACAAAAGCTAGCTATTAAAATCTTGACGTATAGTCACAGAGACATCTAGATAGTAAGTCTTGCCCTTGCTCTGTCTCGGGCAGATTGCGTGGCAAGAATGTGCAGGAGAATGGGAAATCGGTGAGACAAGCATTAGCCTTTTTGCAACTGTATTCCCCAGGGGCTTGACTCATAGTAGGAAAGAAGGAAACACGCATTTATTAGATACCTACTATGTGCCTGGTACTGTACTAAGCAGTTATAAATATTTATCTCATTTGATAATCACAACAACCATGAGGATTAGATGCTGTTACTATCCCCATTTTCCAATTAAGAGAAAATGAGGAAAACAGAGAGTACCGGACTTGCCCAGGGTCATACGTCAGTAAATAGTTGAGGTTGGATTTGAACTCGGGTCTTCCTGACACCAGGATCAATGTATTCGTTGCACAACTTTATAAACGGTAGGTGTTTTTTAAATGTTTGTTGACTGAAGGAGAGGGAAAGCCTATTTACATGCCAACAATTCAGGTTTGCAAAGCACTTGATATAGAATATCTCATTTGATGAAGTCAAGAAGAAAGGGAGCCAGAGAGTGCTGGGTGTGGGCTCCGACTCTACTTTCCTGTTCTGTAAAATAGGGTGATTTCAAAAGGCCCTTCTTAGGTCTCTCAAACCTATGGCAAAAATGGCCGGCCCCAGGAAATTCTGACTTCCCTGGGGTCCAGGAAGGGCTCCCTGATCACATGCAACTGAGGCCTCTTGGGTCACAGAACTAGATGCGTTTTGAGGTTTGAGCCAAGACTAACGAAACCTTAGCTGGCATACCATTTGAGAGCTGGTGGGTAGAAACCTGCTGGGAACAGGGATCTACAGAAACCTCGAGTGCATTGGTGTCAGCTCTTAGAGGTCTCAAGAAGGGAAATGAATCTTGGGCCCAGAACATAAAATAAGTTCTAGGAGGTGGGGCTGAGGATAGTGGGGAGGCCAGGGGATGGCATCCCAAGAAATGAGAGAAGTTTCAATAAATGGAACTAGGGATGATGAGGGGAGGGGAGGCAGGGCTGATTGCTTTAGACAAAGCCCTCAAAGGCATTTGCCCCCTTTGCCAGCCAGCTCCTCTGCTGCAGGTATTAGCCATCAACCTGCCGTTTGTAGGACATAACCTATATCACCTTTCTCTGGAGAACTTTGAGCTCGAGCACAAGCTGTTTGGGCCAGCCCACCTGGATCCATCCCTCCCCCCTGCCTGCTGTCTTGAAGTTGGTGAGAAATCAGTGCTGGGGGCTGCCAGAGCAGCTGAAAAATAGAAAGCATGGTTCCTGCAAAGGAAAGGAAATCTGCCTTTGGACTGGTGGCACCTGGATAGAGGCATTTTTACCCACCCCAGCCCCTTGCATACCTTCTTCCTCTTAAAGCAAGCTCAGGAGAGGGCAGAACCTGCTGGAATGACCCTGACACCCACCTGCAGCTGAGTTTCCAGACCCCTAGTGCCCTAGGGCGGAACCCCAAGAGTTTCACGGAAGACCAAATGGTGTTTGGCTGGGCTTGCTCCAGAAGGCTGGTTTGATGGCACTGTTTGCTCCTTGGGAGATTCTGGAGGGAATCTGTCTGGGTTGTGGGACTCTCGGCCAAGCAACAGTTGGTAGAAAAGGTGCAGATGCTGAGCTGGTGCCAGAGATGGGGCAAGTGGGCTGTGGAGGGAGCTGGAAGGGACACAGGGCTCTGTGACTGGATGAGGGAGATAGGGCTAGGGGTGGCTAAAGCTGGAAAGAAGGCAGCTTGAGGAAAGAGCCCAGATCCAGGAGCCAGGAGATTGGGCTGGATCCTGATTCAGACACTATTTCTTGAGTGACCTGGAGCAGTTGACATTTGCTCTCACACTGCTTCCTCTACTGTAAAACTAAGGGACTGACCTAAATGGGCTCGAGTCTCTTCTAGCTCTCAAATCCTCTTTAATTTGGAGGGTTTGAAATTATTATCTTCAAATGATTGAAGACTCCCCAAGAGCTGTTGTTTAGGTGAGTTATGTCTATCAATATTTACCAGATTTGAATTTAAGACACCTTGGTGTTTTATCACGAAAATAGGAATGACACTGAGGACTGCCTGAAAGGGCCTAAACTTTGAAGACCACTCTTCTCTGGTGGCTAGGAGCTTTGACTTTTTGCCTTCTAAGACCGCTCCCTGTGCTAGCATTCTGAGTCCTAAGGCTTCTTCCACCTCTAACACTCTGTTTTCTAAGACCCCTCTGAGTTGTGACCGTTCTGTTTTATTTTTTGAGGCAATCGGGATTAGAAGGCTTGCCCAGCGTCACACAGCTAGTAAATGTCTGACAACAGACTCCGGTTGTCCACCGTACCACCTAGCTGCCCCTGAAATTCCCTGGTCTAAAATCCCTCCCAGCTCTGATACTCTGTTCTCGAAGTCTTTTCTAGCTCTGACAGTCTCTGTTCTAAGGCCCTTCCCAGCTAGGACATTAGTCGATTGTCCAATTGAGCTTTGGCTCCAAAGATAAAGAAGGGACATTCAGAGCTCAGGAGCAGGCCCCGCCCCTCAAGGTCTGCTCAGAGTCTCTGGGGCTATGGGGGAGGAGAGAAGGGTTGATACACTAGAAGTTTACTGCAAGGTGGGGATGCCTGGGTGGGCTTGCCCTTCATTTGAATGCAAATGGGGGGGGTGAGGCCCAAAGTTGCCTTGTCTTCAGGCTTGTTGGGAATGCACCGTTAGCCTTGCTCCCAGGCCTCTGGAGACAGAGGCTGCTTGGTCATGTTGGGCAAAGGAGGCACTTGAAGGTTGGCTGACAACCTTCAGAGCTAGGGGGCAGCTTACTATATTTCTGGGTGTTGGAGAGGCTGGGTCACAAACAGGAACCAGGATGGTGTAAGAAGAACCTCTCTATCCACAAGCCACCATTTACAGACGCTGCCTTGTGAAGAAGGAGGGCAAGATGCACCCGGGATCCCAGAGGGCCACCAACCTGGGCAGCGGTGGCATAGGTACCGGTATGGGAAGCGGTGGGGGCAGCCTAGGCGGGGGCAGTGGCCACCTGCCCGGCCAGGCCTTCAGCTCAACCCCTGCCTATTCACACAGCCTGAGCTATTCTCCTATGGCCAACCTGGATAGCCATGGACCATGGCTTGGGTCCTGGGGGTCCACATATGCTCCCCCAAAGGAAGATTGGGCTCCCTACGGGGAGGGACCCTCCAGCTCTGTGGTGGAGTCTTCCCCAGTCCAAACCCTGGCCCAAGTCTTGGCCCTGGCGCCAACCCCAGCCCCATATGGAGCTACTGACTACAGCAACTTGGTCCGTCCTGAGTCCAGCGGGGTCGTCCCTCCTGAGAATATGGAATTCACAGAGCCCACCTCCAATCCCCCCAACATAGGAGGTCCCTATGCTTGGATGAGCAAAACACTTCATGTTTCAGGTAAGCACAGGAACTCTCTTCCCCTCCTCTTTCCCCTAGCTAGATGGAATGGGTTGGTTACCTCTTACCCCTGATGTGTTTCCTGTGTTTTCTCCAACTGCATACAATGGACAGGCTATATCTTTCGGACCGATTTTATTTAGCTAGAGGCTAAAATGATTCCCCAAATCCACTCAGTAAAACTGTCTGAGATATTCCCTTATAGAATTGGAGTTCTTGTCTTTTTTTTATGTTATGAATTCTCTGCTGGCCCCTTCCCCCCCCCCCCCCCCTGCCTTAGCACTTTGGTAGACCTCTTCTCAGAATGGTTTGGGTTTTTAAACCATTATTTTTAAAGATTTCACACACCACCACCACCACCACCATTACATGGAAAGAAACTTTTCAACATTCATTTCTTTAAGATTTTGAATTCCAAGTTTAAATCATTATTTAAGAAAATGCTAAATTTCAGAGGTAAGTGAAAATCAAGCTATTATTATTTTCTTATTCAAGTTCACAGACCCCTGGAAATCCCTCCACGGACCCCTGGGGTCTAAGAATCCCAGATTAGGAACCCCTGATTTGGAAGAATAGACATGTTAATGACCAATGCCTGTAATTCATGGGAATATCAAAGCTGGGAAGGGCCTCAGTACAAAAATATGAGAACTGGGAAATCTCTTTGAACAAAGAATGTTAAATCTGGGAGAACTGTAGGATTATGCTAAACTCCTTTGCTTTAAAAAACAAAAACAAATAAAAAACAACAAAACTCCACCCGAAAAAATGGGGGAGGGGAGGGAGGAAGAAAGATGCTTTTATATCTGATTTTTCCTGGGATCCAGTTCAATGGTTGCCACTATGGCAGACAACAATCATTGTTTAGAAGGAGTACCTATGTGGGGATGAGACATCTGTTCTCAAATTCATGGATTTAATATGATTTAGAGTTGGTCTGCTCAAGATGGTGTCTGGGAGGAAGAATCAGGTAGTAGGAGAAAGACCTCTTAGAGAAGACCTCTGAAACTTTTCCACTCTTGATCCCTTTTTACCAGTAAAATTTTTGCACAACCCCAGGTGTATAGATAGGTCTATAAAATAGGTATACGATTCAAATATTTATTGATAATAAATCACGAAGAAATTTATTTTAAAACACTTCTTTGATACACATATACTTTTATAATTTATTAATGATGAAAGCAAACTTGCACATGAATGAGATGGATGTGCTTATTTATGTTTGCATAAAAATACATCTTGGAAGAATATTTCATACTTTTTCCTGTTACCAAATTTTTGCTACCCCCACATTCAGTTACATAATCCATGTGGGATTGTGACCCACAGTTTAAGAAGTTTTGCTATGGAACTTCGTCTTCCTTTTTTAATGACTATATTAAGCAGTCTAGGAAGACCCCATGGGCATCCCTTTACCCATTTTCTAAACAAGGTTACTTTTTTTGAACCATTTGATTTTTGTTATTGGGATGGCTTCCTTTCTACATCACTTTCCTTTCTATCTCTCCCCTCCACTAACCTGAAAGCTATCCTTTGTCTCAAACAGCCTATCCTCGCTCCAAATCCACAAATATATTTTCTCAGTTTTGATCTGGGCTAAGCTTGTTCACAATAATTGATAATCCTGAAGCAGTGAACCATTTTAGAAGTCAGAAAAGGTGAATTCTATAGGCCCACTTGCTCCTAGATTTATTGCCTAGATTATCTTGGGAAAGTAACTTCTTATCTCTTTCCTCCTTTAAAATGAAACTTGAAAACCTCAATTGGAAGAGTTGAGTTCTGTAGTTGCAAGTGCCTCTCACTTGTGATCTTAAGTCCTTTCCTATCTCTGGGTCTTGGTTTTCTCTAAAATCCTTAGATTGTACTAACTCATCTCCCACGCGCTTTTCTTCTCCAGTGTTCTAGGTTTTCTGTTTTAAGGCCCCTCCTAGCTCCAGCAAAATAGGTTTTATATTCTAAGCTTCTTTCCAGTTTTCTTGTATACTCCTAGAAATGTTTAGTTTTCCTTCCAGCTCTAACATCCATCATTCTTATGTTCTAAAAGCCCTTCCTGCTATGGCATTCTATGTTTCCTCTAACTCTGACATTCTCTCTTCTTGACGTCTTGTGGCTGATAGGAACATCTGGGTTTCCAGCTCAACCCAATAGAGAGATAAGAGGATTCCAGGATTCTGCAGTGGAAGTAACCCCAGAGGTTCTCTAATCTCATCCCTCATTTTCCAGAGAAGGAAACTGAGTACCATCCAAGGGAAGGGACTTATCCAAGGTCACATATAGACAGCATAACCAAGATTTGAATTCAGGTGCCCAAATTGAGTTCTCTCGTTACTACTATACCATGCTTCCTCCCATAACACCCTCTTTAAAAAAACAAACACTTATTTTTTTTTTTTTTATTATTTAATAGCCTTTTATTTACAGGTTATATGTATGGGTAACTTTATAGCATTAACAATTGCCAAACCTCTTGTTCCAATTTTTCACCTCTTACCCCCCACCCCCTCCCCCAGATGGCAGGATGACCAGTAGATGTTAAATATATTACAATATAAATTAGATACACAATAAGTATACATGACCAAACCGTTATTTTGCTGTCCAAAAAGAATCAGACTCTGAAATATTGTACCATTAGCTTGTGAAGGAAATCAAATATGCAGGTGGGCATAAATAGAGGGATTGGATTGGGAGTTCAATGTAATGCAAGCACTTATTTTTAAAATGAGTTCGAAACTCATTGAGGCTGAACTATATATATGAGCTATAACTTTTTGACTTGTAGGGTCATCTTCATTCATGTGAATATTCCCATTTCTTCAGTCCCTATTCTGGGTAAAGGACTTGGGAAGAGGGTGTCTTGGAGAGATAATTAAGGCATGAACCTTATTCATAAAGTTTATAATTTAGCAAGAAGGAGGAAGAAAGGACTCACAAATATATAATCATTAGATGCATCAGTGATGTTATAGTGTAAGCCCTCTCTTTGCCAATGCAGAGGGTTCACATCCTTCCTGTGATAATTAGCTATATAACCTTGGGCCTCTCTTTGGACCTCAGTTTCCCCCTCTGTTTAACGAAGGAGTTGGTCTTAATGTTCTCTGAGATCACTCCCAACTCTATATCTAAGTTCCTTTGGTGATCCTTGGACTTTCACATCCTGGGTGATGTTTATCCATGTAAATCGTCCCTAGTGGACCCTCTCAGCAGCCCAGGAGCCTCGCCCAACCTTTTTTTTTTTTTTTTTTTAAATCATCTGAGGGACTATAATCCATGTCTCTGTGGAGCCTTTTGTCCTTGATATACAATTGATCCACCTCCAATCCCACTCTTCCTTGGTGATGATCTTCTTGCCATACTCATTGTCCAACTTAAATACTTGAAAAGTTGGGACATCCCTTGGGTAGAATCAATTTCTACCGATACAGATTGTTACTCCTTTGTAATTTAAGGGCTAGAGTCTGAAAAATGGTTGGGTCCAAGAAATCCTTTGGTCCAGGGTGTAACTGAGATTCATGTTTTAGGAGCATGGTGTTTGGCTGACAGACATTTGGTCCTCCCTGAAAGTCCTCCCAGTGTGACACAGTTCTCCCCAGGGTCTGGTCCACTAGCATAATGTTTGATAAGCAGCGTCATCCATAAATCGCAATATGCATTGGTCGACAAAGTTGACACACAAGGAGTTCCTAAAATGCTAGAATCACTTATCTGTATCTTCCCCTTCCCAGAAATTCTAGCATAAGCAATATAGCTGCTCCCACTGGGATACTGAGGCTGGAGGACGGTTTGAGCTTAAAAGTTTAGCGCTGCAGGGGGCCAGCTCTCCATACTAAGTTTCACTAAGTTGACCACCAATAGGGTGAGTCTCTGGGAGGGCAAGGTGGGTGGGAGGCTGCCTAAGGAATCTCAGAAAGCAACCAGAGCAGGAACGGGCTTAGAAGTGGTCACTGAACTTTTTAGCCTGGATGAAATAGGGCAATTACAGCCCCAAACCAAAATCAATAAAGCGGAGGAAGAAAATGTTCATTGAGGTCCCGGTGAGGAAAGAGTTTGTATTGAGTTGACCTGCTTTGATTCTCTGAGATCAAAGGACATTTGGTCATGATAGCATATCCCAATTCTATGTATATGGGAAGGACACTGATTTTTGAATCAGATCTGTCTTTGAAACCTGGAGCTACTTAGTCACCTACTAGTTCTGTGTCACCGTAATCAAGTCCCTTCCACTTTTCTAGTCCTCACTTTTCTCATCTGCAATCCTGAAAATGACTTCATTTCTCTATTTTCTCCCTTTCCTAGGACATAACAACTAATTTATTCTCTGATTCCTTTGATTTATTGATTTTGGTTTGGGGCTGGGTCTCTTTATCTCCAGCAGAAAGTGCAAACTTACAAGCTTGGTCTTGGAGAACAGTTGAGAAAATGCAGAGGGGAGGGAGTTTGGGTGTGTCACTTTATATATGCTGTTAAACTAGTGTGAGGTGGCTAAATTGCTTTTCTTCTCTATTTTTTTTTAAACCTTTGTTACAAGGAATGGCTCACGGAATATGACAGGATGAAGGGTTTATATTGGGAAATGATGAGCTAAAAGCACAAGATCAATAAAGATAAGATTAAAAATGTAAACCTGAAGATTGGACTTAATCAGTGGTTCCTATTTAATGGTTCGTAAACCCTTTTGCCTAAAGCGTTATACCAAAAATCCTTTACTTAAGTAATATCATGAGTAGGATTTAAAATTAAATCACACATTTTCTTGTTGAAAGGAGTTTGTGGAACAAAAAACACCGGGAACCACTGGATTCTCTGGATCTCTAAGGTTGCTTCACGTTCCGAATCCTATAACCAGGCCATGAGCAACTTTATTTAATAGGTTGCCAAATGGGCACTCGGGTAGAATGCCTCCCTTCTCTTCAGCAGTTCATATCTATAGATAAGAATCAGTGGATGGGCTGCTTATCTAAGCCTCTCCCGATTAGAAGGCTTTCCAGTGAAAGCACCTCAGGTTACCCACAATAGGCAGAGGGGCTTCTAGGTAGAAGAAACAAAGAGACTCAGCCAATAGTTTTCAGAGAAACGATTCTAGCTTTTATCCACCTTAAATCAAGGAAGAGGATGAAAGTCAGAGACCTAAACCTTAGTCTCGGAGATGAGAGCCCTAAATGTAACCAGAAATAGCTGGCTCCTCTCTACTACCTCTGAGGACTAATGGTTCTCTATTCCTTGAGACCTCAGAGAAGGGCACTCTATTTGCAGAAATCAAACCATTGAAAATGTAAAAGGGGGAAAGTGCTCACTGACTCGGTGCCATCCATTACAACAACCGAGGTGTCTTCCAGTCTTTCACCCATACCCTATCCCCATTTTATGGAACAAGGAAGTTCAGGTCCTTGATGTCACAGAGTAGCCCTAGCAAATAGAGAGCTCATTTCTACTATCTGAGGAGTGGTTTTATTTTTTACCCTTAAGTCCCCCCTGGAAAAAAAAATTATAGAGCATATAGAATGCTTTCAAATTTGTAAACTGATTTACATGTGATCTTGCTTGAACTGCCCAAGAACCCTTGAAGGTAGTATTACTACTGCCACTGCTAAGTAGGAAAACTGAGGCTGAAATAGGTTAAGCTCCTTAAACTGTGATTTGTAACCCCATATGAAGTCTTGTAACTGAATGTGGGGGGGTCATGAAATTCTGATTTGTTATCAGTAAATATTTGACATATATCTATTTTATATACTTCTGTACCCAGGTTCACATAAAAATTTCTTGGGTAAAAAGGATCTTGAGTGGAAAAAGTTTAAGAAGCCCTCAGTCACACAGCTTTAGTTGTCTGAGTCAAGATTGGAACTCAGGTTTTCCACCACCTGATCAAGTATGCCAACCACTTTGCTGCCTCCAGTGCTTCTAAATGGGCAGAAATGGGGTGGTCTCATAGAAGCCGGACACTCAGCCCCATGGAATGGTACAGTTGGAAAGGGCCTTGGAACACTTCTGTGTCAGCACTAGGTGCGACCTTAAAACGTAAAACATGGAATGTCAGAGCAAGATGGGCCTTGGATGAACACAGAATGGAAGAGAAGGACCTTAGAGATCACCAAATCCAATCCCTCTCATTTTACAGAAAGGAAAGTTATCCAATAGTTAAGGAAAATGTAGAGTAATCAATCAGTTCTGACAACCCATTATAACAGAACATGCCTTAAGAAGTATCACTTGTTCAACCTTTTTAGGCAGGGAGTCTTGAGAACTAGATGCTACTGGGTTGGACTGGATTCTTTAGCAGAATGATAAAAAAAAAAAAAAAAAAAAAAAAATCACCTATAGACATCTAGTGCTCCCTAGAAATGGCTAACAGGGGAAAGGAAGTAATAATCCATCCAGAAACATTTGCTGAGAGATGCTACGGATCCTGCCTCCCATGTGCAGTAGGAAGCACATGCTGCAGTGGAAGGGGTGGAAGGTAGATGATCTTCAATCCTTGGGTTTTGACTTGAGGCAGACCACTTCCCTTTCCTGGGCCTTAATTTCCTCCTCTGTAAAATGACCTCTAACATCTTTCCTAGCTCTGGATTCTGTTACTTGGGTCCAAGTACTGACTTTGCCACTTACTCGGTTGTGTGACCTTGGACAAGTCCTTTCCACAGGTCTCGGTTTCTTCGTCCAAAAAATTAAAGAGATGAACTAGGTCTCTTAGGGCTCTTCCCACCCTTTCATTGGAGGAATTGTCTCTCAAATTATGAGAGCTTCCCTCGGCTTCTTAGCATTCCCAGAATCTTTTCAGTAGTGGTACAGGATTGGAGTGGGGGGGTGGGGGTGGGGGGTGGCAGAGGAAATGGAGGGTCTCCCCACCCTGATCTGTGACATTATACCAGGTCTACACCGGAGGAACCAGAACAGCTGTTAAAATATATCTGCCTTGGACTCTGAGGCATTGTTCCCAAATTAACTCGGAATAGGCAGCTGAGAGTGGGTTGCCTAGCTCCTTGGCCAAGAACATGGTTCAGATGATAGAGAATGCCAACAGATAGCAGCTGGAGACTGGGGGGTGGACATGGGGGTTGGAGAGGGGTGGCCAGGGACGGAGCTGGGAGATTGTCCCAATGGCTCTCCATGCCACCCTTAGAATGGGACAGAGGAGGCAGTGGACAGCAGTTCCCCTCCTTTGTCAACATAGTACTGTGGTCTGTTTTTTTTTTTTTTTTTTTTTTTCCCCCACTTTGTTTTGGGTTCTAAGACCTTATCTACCAGATTGGGGCAACAGACCTTTTTAACACTTCCCTGGGCTTTGATATGCAGCCCGGCTCTGGCTAGTCCGCCGTCCCTCCTGTCTTGGGGAGCTTAGTCCAATGCTCTCATGCCCTAGAATGGGACAGAGGAGTGAGTCACTGCCTGCAGTTCTTCCTTATCTTCAAAGAACGTAGTACTGTGGTCATGTGGGTTTTTCTTTTTTTTTTTTTTCCCAGGCTTGGGACTTGCTAAGCCTTTATCTAGCTAGATTGGGTGAAGGAAAGACGCTTAGAAGTCTGGTGTGATAGGAGCCGTCGGAGACAGACAGATCTCCTGTTTCTGGGCTTATATGTCCTCCAGCCTTGGAAGAGTGAGTGACCACTGCCTGCTTCTAGTCTTATATCTTCCAAAGAGCGTGTGAGCTGAAGCAGGAGACCAAGACTTCCTGAGGGCTGAGATCGGTGTGTCCTTATCTATGGGTGAAGGAGAGACCAGGCAGCTGTGAAGGAGGGCGAGAGGATCTTGCACAGCAACCTGATGATTTCAGTCCTCAGTTCTCTGAGAGGGATTGGATCATCTTCTTCTAGGTCCCTATTGCATTCAGTAGGTACTACTTATGAAATAGATTTAGTTGAGTGATCGGTGTGTCATCATTGAGATGGAATCACCAGCTTTGCGAGCATCTTTAGCTCTCACGATGGTGTTCTGAGAGGACTTGGCAATCACTCCTGACTCTTCAGTCTCAGTAGACACTGTCTTATGAAATGCTGGGTTGATCTTGGATATTCTAGTGAAGTCCTAACTTCTAGCTCTTACTTCTAGATCGTGGTGGGAAGGAGATGGGAAGAAGCACTCTGCATCTGATCTCAGTCTACTTCTGAAGTATCATGCCTTGACCTGAAGTCTCTCACTGTTACTTGAGGATCCCGTGCAGGTGGGAAGCAGAGAGGGGGAAGAAGGGGCATATCTGCATTGACTATCAATTTAGAAGTATCATCCTTTCCAACTCTCACTGTTGTGAGGATCCCGTGCAGGTGGGAAGCAGAGAGGGGGAAGAAGGGGCATATCTGCATTGACTATCAATTTAGAAGTATCATCCTTTCCAACTCTCACTGTTGTGAGCCTGCCGAGCAGCGGGATGCCTTAAATGACTGTTTAAACAGCCAAGGATGGATTGGGAACCTGCTTAGCACCCACTTTGCCTAAGCAGGAATTTCAATTCTCCAGCAGCAACATGGGCAGGGAAATGATCTGGAGTCAGGGAGTTGGAATTCAAATGCAGCCTTCATCCACTCAGCAGCTGCATAATCTTATGCAAATCCCCCATTAAAATAATAGAAATATAACGATGATGCTAATATGGTGATAACTTGGATATGGTGCTTTCAAATTCCCAGTCTTCCTTTGAATGTTTCAGCTCCTTTGAGGCTCACGACAATCTTTTGGTGAAGATGATATGGATACCGTGATCATGTCTGGCTCAGAAGCCAAGAGCTTCTGAGAAAAGAAAAGAAATACAATTTAAATTTTTATTTTTATCTGCAACAACCATCATGACTTTGTAAACTATTTACACACACACTCCAGCATCCTTGTTTCTTTCAGAAGCTGTTCATTGCTCTGACTCTTGTTCGGAGTTTTCCAGTTTTTAGCAAAAAGACCTTGAGGCTCTTGGGGAAGTTGTGTCACTCCAACAAAAGAAAATGACAAACCCCAGAACCATCCCCAGAGGACTCCTCTTCCTCTGCTTTCCTGTTCCTAGACATAAAAAGGGCATGGGGACATTTGTTTAGGGCTTGTAAATTCCCCATCCATTGTTTGTGCTCCCCAATGGACAAAGGGTTTGGCTTTCTGGGTTGTTAGGCAGGCCTCCATCTTAACACCTCAATGGAGGTCAGGGACTCACTTGAAAGGGGTCTTTGTCCTTACAGTTTGTCCCCCAAACCAGTTACATCAAAAAGGACCAGAAAGATCTGAAGAATCCCATTAACAAAAAGTTGAAGGGAGGGGCGAGGGGGGAGGAGTCAGACTGCCCTTACTGTTCCCCTTCCCCCACTCACCCCCACCCCCACCCTCCTGGGGTCAAGAGATAGGGAAATGGCCTAATTGCCTTTAGAAAAGACTAAAGGAAAGGAGGAAAAGGTATCTGTCCTCAGAGATGCCATTCTGAGGGAAAGGACAATTAGTTCCCTATTGAGAAGCAAAGGAAATGTTTGGCTAGAAGGTGCTACTCACGCCCTCCTCTCCACACTCCCCAACCCCCATACACATCCACACAAAGCTGCTTACACCCAGATCCTAGTTAGCCCCAGAGCTTCCTGGGAGCAAGGAGACTTAGGCTAGAGAACCTTGGCCTGCCAAGAGAGAGACAAAGAGAGAGAATGAGAGAGACAGACACACAGAGACAGAGAGAGACAGAGAGGAGATGGAAAGAGACAGAGACAGACAGAGACAAAGACAGAGAGACACACGGGAGGGGGCGGGGGGAGACAGAGAGAGAGAAAGGAGAGACAGGAGAGAGACAGAGACAGGACAGAGACACAGAGACAGGACAGAGACACAGAGACAGGACAGAGACACAGAGACAGAGAGAGACACAGAGACAGAGAGAGACACAGAGACAGAGATTAAAAGTGTGAGTGAGTTAGGGACCCACCCAGTGATCTCAGGGGAAATGCTCTGGAAGAAAGGCATTTGATCCACCGGAGTACTTATGCTGCACCTTGTGTTCTTAGGAATTTGCCTGGGGCCATTTAGTGGGAGTTAAGAGGTGAAAAAAAAAAAAAAAAATTCCTGACTCAAGCAAAACCGGGTCTTTATCCTCTTTATACTGGCTGTCTGACTTTGGACAAGTCATTTTCCTAGTGTGATAGTCATTTTTCTCATCTGTAAAAAACTTATAATGCTTTCACTCTTACCTCCTGGACTTGTCAGAACCCTTAAAATGCTGAGAGTCATTTAATCACCCGCTCAAGTCAATTGAGAGAGGGACACAAACCTCCAATATGAAAATATGGAAGAATAAATGTGTCCTAAGTAGGGTGATGTGGGCCATTCCAGAGCGGAAGCTCCTTAAATGAAAGAATGGTAACTTCTGAGAGGCTGGCCACTTCTGCATTTGAGCCTAACCTAGAAAGTAGACAGTAAGGAAGGATATAAACGATTGTAAAATGAAAGTAAAAAGATGCCTTGTTTTTCAAATCGGGGGAGCTGTCCCACTAGTAATCGCAAAATAACAGTAAAAGATGAAATTCAAATAGTTCTCACTCTAGTCCAATGCTAGTTCTTCTACTCAGTCCTGAAGTGACCTATGCTAGTTCTTCTACTCAGTCCTGAAGTGACCTAGCCTTCCCGAGCCTCAGTTTCCCCGTCTGAAGAGTAGAGACTCAAACCCGTCAACAACGTGGAAACCCCTTTAACAGCTCTTAAGAAACCAAATCGCCACTTCTGGCCTTCACCCCCCTTCCCACCTCAGGATGTATGCAGCAGAAATCGGTTCTTCCTCTCGATGGTTTGTATAAGGGCCTCACCTAGTGTTGTTGAGGCCGAGTCCTGTTAAAGTGTCTAATGGGCCGTCTTGTACAGGAAGAATGAAACTTGGTTGACTGGGTCCAAGAGGGCAGAGCAAAGGGCGGTTACCTAGTGGGAGGGTTATTATTGAGGCGAAGCCTATATTTGGTGGAAGAAGCCTTTCCCATGTTCTGTCATTTAACTGTGTGACCTTGGCCAATCACAGATCCCCTGTGGGTCCCAGTTTCTATAAAATGGAGATCAGATGGTCATTCAGATCCCTTCTGGATCCAAACCCATCTTCCTATACACTGTACCTATGGCATCAAAACGGGAATTGGGAAGAGAGACACAGTTTTAAAAGGAAATTGGAGAAAATGGCTCGAGTCTTGAGTCAGAAAGATAGGTCGAGTCATTCCTTTGTGAACAAACACAATTAAGCGCTTATTCTTTGCAGAGCCTGAGCTGGGGAAGAAGTGGAGAGAAGATCCCAGCCCAGGCCCGAGCGGAGCACGCTTTAGAAGCGGCTTTAGAAGATGGGAGAGAAGACACAAACAACAACAAACCAAATGCTTTCCCCATAGTTCCTAACACTAACCCGGTAAAATAGGCAGTGCAAGGTGTAAGCTTGAACGATTGGAAGTCAAGAACGTGCAAGTTCAAATCTTGCCTTACATACATACCCATGAGCTATGTGATTTTGAGCTAGACACTAAACTCCGAGTTTCCATTTCCCCAATTGGAAAATGGGAGTGATAATAACATTTGCCCACTGGGGCTACCGGGCTATCATTGTTTTCTAGGCACGGAAGTCCAGAGAGGAAGACACAAAAGCTGACCTTCAGCTGTAGTCTTTTACAGTGTAAAACCATTTTGCAGATAAGGAAATTGAAAAGTTTAGTGACTTGCCTAGAGTCAGACGGCTTGTGGGAAATGCTCCTAGTCAGCATCAGAGGGAAGATTCAAACTAAACAAGATCTCTCTTGATTCCAAATACAAGTCTTTCCCCTCTCTTACATTGCTTATTTTGCAGATGAGGAAACCGAGGTTCAAAAAAATTCAATGGCTTGCCCAAGCTAGTAAGTCACCCAGAACAAAATCGAAATCCCCATCTCCGGTTTCCCAGAGCCCCATTATGTCTACTGTGTCCTAGGGACTCTGAAACGCCTGCCCTTCGGTTCTTGGGTCTTCCCATAGGGCGTTAGAAAAATTCAAGTGAAAGTGCTAAGTGATTTCTGAATGAGAAGGTTCTTCCCAAAGGAAAAGCAGAAGGACCCGTCAAGGCTTTGGCAGGAAATGGTAATTGAGTTGGACTTTAAGTTATGACTGAGTGAAAGTTCCTGCAGTCAGGACCGCGCATCTTCGATCTTTCTCCTTAGCACCAAACAAGGTATTTACATTCAGAGTGGGCACTTAATAAATATATCTGTGGAACTGAATAGAATTGAATGGGTGAAAGTTCAACAGGTGAAGAAGGTCATTCCAGGCCTTTCCTTCTTTCTTTCTTTTTTTTAATTAAATAACTTTTTATTGACAGAACCCATGCCAGGGTAATTTT
Organism: Sarcophilus harrisii; assembly: GCF_902635505.1. Taxonomy (NCBI): domain Eukaryota; kingdom Metazoa; phylum Chordata; class Mammalia; order Dasyuromorphia; family Dasyuridae; genus Sarcophilus; species Sarcophilus harrisii. The sequence goes on from NC_045432.1 coordinate 10,084,373, forward strand.
TTACAACATTATCCCTTGCACTCACTTCTGTTCCGATTTCTCCCCTCCCTCCCTCCACCCTCGCCCCCAGATGGCAAGCAGTCCTATACATGTTAAATAGATTACAGTAGATCTTGGATACAATCTATGTGTGCAGAACCAAACAGTTTTCTTGTTGCTCAGGGAGAATTGGATTTAGAAAGTATAAATACCCTGGGAAGAAGAACAAAAATGCAGTTTACATTCATTTCCCAGTGTTCTTTCTTTGGGTGTAGCTGCTTCTGTCCATCCTTGATCAATTGAAACTAAGTTAGATCTTGTCTTTGTTGAAGAAATCCACTTCCATCAGAATACGTCCCCATACAGTATCCTTGTTGAGGTATATAATGATTTCCTATTCCAGGCCTTTCTCGAGCCTGAAGGCAGGAAAGTGGAGGCTAGATTCTGGGGTTTGATTGGAGGCTCCCAGAGGTAGTGATTCAACACGACATGGATTGCCTTTCTCTTAAGCAGGGAAGACCAGGACCAAGGAAAAGTACCGAGTGGTTTATTCAGAGCATCAGAGACTGGAGCTGGAAAAGGAATTCCACTGCAACCGATACATCAGCATTCGGAAGAAGACGGAGCTAGCGGTCCAGTTGGGCCTTTCGGAGAGACAGGTACCCCAGAGCATCATGTTGTTTCTGTGCATTTGTTTCTCCAGGCCGAGGAGGGGGTGCCCCATGCCTCAGGGTCTCTGAGGTTCTAGCCAACTCTGACCCGCAGGCTCTCAGGATGGATTATGAGAATCCAACAAGCAAACTCTTTTGAGTTCCCCTCGAACTGCTGGCTGAGATTCATCCCATTCATCCCCAAAGTGCAGTCTTCTCCAAAAGCCAACTTTCAAAGTGGAAATAGTAAAACTAGGAAATAGTAGAAATAGTAAAAATGGTATAATGCCAGGATTCGGCTAAAATGACAGGTCTCTTGCCTAGTTGCTTGGGTTCCAACATTGAGTTGAAATCCCAAGGTACTGAGAGAAATGGCTATATTTCTCTCTTGAATTTAGTAATGAATTCTTGATACCCTGAGACCCTCATTTTAATAGAGTTCATACCTCCCATTGTGTTCATCAATCGGAGTCCATTAGACAGCTCTCGGGAACACCTGAGGACATATAAACCGTGTCCTTCCTACATCCAAGGACGTAGTGACTGTGGGCCCATTGCCATGAGGGGGTCTTTAGTTTAAGAGATGACCGAGTGACCCTCCTTTTATTAAGAATAAGCTAGTCTTAGTAATAAAATGATCAAATCACCCAGAAATGATGTTTCTCAAACCTTTTTAACTGTCACCATTAATACAGTTCAGGTCAAGAGTATTAGCAGAAAGACAGCTGGCCATGGTGACTGGAGCCCTGAATGTGGCCACAAAGAGATTGCGTTTGAATACTGACTTTACTGTTTATAGGCTGTGTGACCGTGGATAAGTAAGTGTCTTCTCCTCTCTGAACCTCTCAGTTGCCTTGGACTAGGCAAGATCCTTTCCAACTTGAAATCCTCTCACTAAGGCTCTCGCAGGCAGCTGATCTGGACAACCGACATTCAGTATTATTCAGTGTATATCCCTCAGGGCAGAGAAGTTGGTCCCTTTAGTTTCCACTCAAGTCTTCATCAGGGCTTGAAGCTAATTCCTAGTTTCAAAGACTGTGCCCCAGTAGCCTTTGTATATGGGCCTCAGGATGCATCATGGGGCTGCCATTTTGAGGACCAGTCTGGCTGGATGTAGAGAGTCCAGCCCCCAAGGAATAATTTAGACTTTGGTCACAATAACTCTTTGAACTACAGTGTAGAAGTAAGGGGCGAATCATAGATGGTCTCTGAGGTTCTAGCCAACTCTGACATTTTCTCTCTAGTCTCTAAAATACCCCCCATTCCTTGTCGTCCCAGCCCTGCCATCCCTTGTCGTCCCAGCCCTGCCATCCCTTGTTCTAAGGCACTTTCCAGTTATGACAGTGAATAGAGCACCAGCCCTGGAGTTAGGAGGACTTGAATTCAAATCCAGCCTCAGACGATCAGTCACTGGGCTGTGACTCTGGGCAAGTGGCGTGTTTTAAGGCCCCTTCCAGTTGTGATGTTCTCTGTTCTAAAGGTCCTCCCGGCTCTGAGATGCCCTCCCTGGGGCCCTTCTAATTCTAAATCCTAGGTTCTTTGAAATCATGCCAACGATGGATGCTTCTATCACAACTGAGTTTTCAAATTAGTTATACATTCACTCAATATGCAATTATTAAGCCCCTATTCTCCTTAATGCAATACAGTAGAGAGAACATTAGACACACCATCGGGAAGGTCTAAGTTCAAATCTTGCTGGAACACAAGATATTTATTTAATCTCCTTGAGCCTCAGTTTCCTCCAACGTAAGTAAGGGAGTGGACATCCTTTCTAGCTCTTAAATGTATGATCCTATTACGTGCCAGACACTAGGGATAAAAACCTCTAAGTCCATCCTCAATCCTAGGATTATAGAACAGAAGAGTAATTTTTAAGGTCATTCATTCCAGTCCCCTGCCTTTAAGCTGGTGTCCTGAAGGCCCTGTGATCAAACAGAGATCTGCAATGAACACAATCCTATTAGCGCTTACCTGGTTCACTGCTCCAGCCTGCCTTTGGCTATCTGGGCACTCTTTCAAATCCCGGCTTAAAGCCTGCCCGTTTTCTTGCCGTTAAAGTCCCTTCGCTCTAGTCTGCTCGCTAGGGTACATCTTCTAAAAAGCCCATTAGACTGACAACACCTGAAGAGACTGAGCTTCAAAGACTGAAGAATTTACCTGGCGTGAGATAGCTCTAAATAGTGGTGAGGGAACCCAGCTGTCCTTGCCTCCAAGTCCACCACTTGCTAACTACTGGGCCAGAGGTCTTCACCTGGTTTTGATGATTCATTTCTATTCAGAAACTTTTTTTTTTTTTCTCACTGGGGGAGGGAAAAAAAAAAACACCCAGCTGCTGCTTTGGGTGGTTCGTCCTCAGGAGGGGCCAATTCCTGTCTAAGAATGGAGAAAGTTGAGGGCCAAGGGGGGTGGGGGAGAACTTGGGGAATGTTGAGCTCTAATGGGTGAAGAGTGGTGTGAAAACGTTGAAGTCAGGTTCCATAGTTGGCAGGCAGGGGTGTGTTGGGGGCAGGGATGAGACCTAGTTTCCTACTCTCCACTTGGTTTATCACATGGTACCATGTTTGCAAATATACCCAGAGGCCACTTGGGCAATAAGGCCTAGTGCAAGTGGTCTCCAAAACGAGGGCCAAGGTGTGAACCCAAGTAGTGATATGGCCAACTGTCTTTGCAAAGGTAGCCCTGGGGTTTGAGCCCTTCTGGTAACATCTGAGTGACTTTCAGGTAAGATGCATCATCTTGCTAGGTTCTAGTTTCATCTTCTGTAAAATGGGAGGGATTGGGTGCACGTGAATGAAATGGTGCTCGAGATACTCCTGTAGCTGGTTCCTTATCCACTCTAAATCCAGAACCATTGTATGTTGCAGGTGAAAATCTGGTTTCAGAATCGCCGGGCCAAGGAGAGGAAGCTACTGAAGAAGAAAATCTCCGAGTCCCAGGCCGGTGCAAGCAGCACAGCCCACAGTGACTCCAGCTCTGTGAGCCCAGGGGAGCCACCAAAGTTGTACTTCCCCCCTCCTCCACCTATAGGGGAATTCCAGCCAATTGATATTCACCAGATCCTGGTCTCCGAATAAGAGGGGGATCTGGGGCAAGTGGCCTAGCTTCTCAGCCCAGGCCTATCTATATGCCAGAAGTTATGATGTTTGCAGGGGACAGAGTGAGGTTTCATTGTATGATAGTATTCAAAACAAACTGATGGGGTGATGGAAGAAAGCTGCTAGTATTCCCCACCCCCACCCCCACCCCCACCTCCCCATCTCCTGCTCAATTGCATGGTGTCAATTACCAAAGGAGTTAATTACCAGCCGGAAGTCAGAGTCATCCTGAGCCTGTTCCTAACAGACATGTGACAGAACTCTATGACAAGGAGGGGGTGAGGGGGATGGGGAGTGGGGTGGGGAAGCTAGAGAGATGGTGTTCACATGCTTCTCTCATGTTACCCGGTTTTCTCGGGTTATTGTGAAGAGTGGAGAGTTTCTTGAGGAATCCTCAGGGAAACATTAGCGATCGGTACGTTCCCCAGAGTTCGAGTTTCTAAATTTCATTCTGATGCTTAAAGTTCACCCAGGGCTTGTCCAAACTGTCTCAGTGAATTTAGTATCGGAGGCAAGAGAAGGGTGGAGAGGGGTTATCGCCCCACTTACAAATGCAAAAACTGAGGGTGTGTATATTTGTGATATGTGTATATGTTCGTGGGGCGGGGTATGGAGGGAAAGTAATTGCCACAAGATCACACAGAAAATGGCAAAAGAAGAGGGTGGGGCAGAGCTCAGGAATTGTTTTTGGTCTTCAGGTTCTTCATTCTAGGCATCACGGCGGGCTCGCACCCTAGAGAACACCTTGAAAACCCTACTCAAATATTATAGTGAATGTTTCGTTGTTTCAAAGAAGAAAAAAGCAAAAGAAATAACAATAAAGACAATATCTTTGTTCATTTATCCTCGTCCCGTGTCCATTTTCTGGGCACCATTAAACAACCAATCTGCATTGCCATTCATGGCTCGAACCAGCAAAGGAACTCAAGGAGAAAAGGCCATTCTCCATTGGGATCAACCCTGCAGAAAAACAGAGCAGGCGGCACAAGCCGAGGAGACCTTCCTTTGGCCATTGTTCCCAAGAAACCAGAGTCACAGCCCCTCGGGCTGCATCAGCTCCCCGGGCATCAAGCCTCTCCATTTCTAATGGTCCTCACTTTGTTACCACTCCTCTCCTTACTGTTTCTAGGCTGCAGCTGCAAAGCTGGCCTTGTACATGAACCACGAGAATCTTCTGGGCTTGGACCCAGTTTGCTATTGGCATGCAATTGAAGCCCCTTCTTTCTCGTCTGCTCACCATGGCACATTTTTTCCCCTCGATATTATTTGATTTTTCCAAATACGTGTAAAGAAAATTTTCAACATTGATTTTTGTAAGCCTTACGTGCCCCAATTTTTCCCTCCCTCCTTTCCCTCTCCCCTCTCCAAGACAGCAAGTAATCTAACATAAGTTAAATACGTGCACTCCTTTTAAACATATTTCCATATTTGTCATGTTGTGCAAGAAAAATCACACCAAAAGGGGAAAAAACATGAGAAGGAAAAAGTGAACAAATAAACAAAAAAAGGTGAAAATACTATGCTTCGATCCACATTCAGTCTCTGTAGTTCTCTCTCTAGATGCGGATGGTATTTTCCATCCCAAGTCTACCGGATTGCCTTAAATCACTACACTGCTGAGAAAAGCTAAGTCCATCACAGTTGATCATCACACAATGTTGTTACTATGTACAATGTTCTCTTGGTTTTGCTTACCTCACTTAGCATCAGTTCATGTAAGTCCAAGCTTCTGTGAAATCAGTCTGCTCAGCATTGCTTATAGGACAATAATATTACATTACAATTATATATATATATGTGTGTGTGTGCGAGTTATATATATTATATATGTATATATGTATTATATATATACATGTATATATACATATATATAACTCGCACACACATATGTATATAATTGTAATGTAATATTATATACTATATATTATTATATACTATATATATACACATATATATATATATATATATAGTATATCTTATAAAAAGACCATTAGAGTGACATCTGAAGAAACCGAGGTTTAGGGTAATTGAATGATTTATTTAGGGTGAAAGGTAAGAACCCAGATGTTCCTGCCTCCGAATTCATTGTTTGTTATCTACTGGGCCAGTGGTTTCCATATAGTTTTGATCACTCATCTCTTTCATAAACTTTTCCTGGTGAGGGCAGGGGGAAGGTGAAATAGTTGGGGGAAGAGGTACTAGATCCTCTTAGTAGTGAAAAGAAAAAGTTGATTAAGTTGAAAAATAATAATTTCTACATGGCTTTGACTCTTACAAAGCTCTTCCTCCTACTAATCCTAAATCAGTAGCTGAGGCACTGGTATTTCCATTTGACAATTAAACAGGCCCACAGAAAGGAGATTATCAGCCCTTGATCACGCTGCTCCTGTCAGTCAAGACCTGTATGATACGAGCATGATAGTTGAGCTCAAAATCTGGGTTCTTTATTATTTCAGGCTCCTTGGAGGTGGACCATTATAGTATGAAAAAAAGACAGGGATCTAGCTCAAGAGCTGGAAGAAACATTAAAAGAAAACTAACTAGTCCAAATGCTTCAGTTTATTGATAAAGGAGAGTCCCATGATTATTACTTGGCTGGTCAAAGGTCAGCCATGTAAGAGGCAGGATTAGACCCTAGACCCAGACCTTAGGAATTCTGGGATCACTCTAGGGCACTGTCTCCTCAGGGGGAGAAACAGGCCAAAACCCAAAAAATCCTTTGCATTGTAAAGAATTAGAAGGGCCCTGGGAAGTATCATGAAAATTCTTCAATGAGAATCCAAGTCAAGTGGACATCTGATCTTGCTAGGAGAACAAAGTATTGTCTGTTGAATCACTGGTCACACACACCCAATATTCCCATTTCTGCACCCTCTTTTCAGTCTGATACGTATGTACAGTAGTACAGTAGTACAGAGCTTTGTAAGAGTCAAACTATTGAAAAGATAATTTGAGCAAGTTTATCAAATTGAACTGACGCATCAAGAAAAGCTGATGATACTATCCCACACCGATAGTCCCCCACCTCTGCAAAGAGGGTGGACCTCAAAAAAAATTTCCATAAAGAATCATGTTCCCATCCCAGAGTCTATTCCTATTTCTCTCCAAACCACCTGGAGCTGCATTTTGCAACCCTCCCAGCCCTGGAAGATGTCCTTGCAACACACTCAACTGTTCCAACCTGCTAGGACCTCAGGGCCCCTAGACCCTGCGTGGCTGGGAAAATTATTTCTGGGAAGTCACTGGGAATGGGCCTTGGGAGGGGCCCTTGCTTGTGCCCTCCTTTATTTTTCGGGGAAGAAGGGAGGAGAGAAGCCAGAGGGACTTTTTGTCCCCAAAGTGGGAGCAGTTAAACTCTTTCTCCCGTTGCTAAAGCAAAGCAGAGGGTGGAGCAGCCACCTGGTAGATGGGGCTAGTCATATAGGCAGGCCTTCCAAAGCTTCACTTACCTCTCCATTTGTGGTTTGGGGGGGCCAGATTACTGATTTGCTCTGTTGGGATTCTTGGACCTAGAGTTCCCAGAAAGGACCTTAGAAATCAGCTTGTCCATTTTCTTGAGAGGAAAACTGAAGCCCAGAGAAATTAAGAGACACAATTTACGAGGAATGGGATTTGAACTTGGGTCTTCTTGACTTCAAATCTAGAATTCTCATGTACATAAAGCTTGAAGTTTCCAATCCCATTATCTCATTTACTCCTTACAACAACTCTGGGAGATCACCAGGGCAAGCATTGAGGGACCTTAGGGGTGATCTAGTCCAAACTCTCTTATAGAGAAAAAAACTGAGGTGCAGAAAGGATTAACTTCATAAATTTGGGGCTGAAAGAGAACTCGGCACCCATTCCCTTATCTCACTAAAGAGGAAACTGAGGTATGGAGCAATGGAGGCCCTTGTTCCTATCACACAACCAGTAAGCAGTCATGTAGCCAGTCTTTCCCCTGTCCTGTGCTGCCCCCTAGAAGTGACTTGCCCTATGTTACAAGGTCACACAGTAAGTGGGATAGGCAGCTTGAGGAATCAAGCCATAGGGACCTAGATCCATAGATTTAAAAGCTAGAAGAGGCCTGGGAGCTTACTAGTCCAAGGGGCCACAGCTGAGTGAAGACAAAGATGCAGTTTTCCCCATCTAAGTTCACCAGCCTCCAGAAACCTGCTTGTGGACCTCAGGTTCTTTATTTCAGGCATTTAAAAATATTACCCTGAGGAGTTCATAGGCTTCACCAGCCTCCCAAATGGGTCCATAATACAAGAAAGGTTTGGAAACCCTGCTCTAATCAAGCCTCCTCATTTTACAGAGGGGGAAACTGAGGCCCAGAGTGGAGAAGGGACCGATCCAAGGTTACATATCTAGAGCTAGAAGGAACTTCAAAGGCCAGATGGTCCAGCTTTTTATACAAGGGGAAACTGAGGAAAGGAACTTATCTAAGGCGTATAATAGATGGTAGTGCCAAGATTAGAACTTAAGTCTAAATCCCATGATTTAGTTGATCAGACAACTGCGTCATAATTCAGTCTGTATCAGGACAGCTTAATAAAATAACCAACCTAGCCCTGTTTCAAGGGCAGCAGTAGATAGAGCACCAGGCCTGGAGCCAGGAAGACCTGAATTCCCATTTGGCCTGACACTCACCAAAAGTATGACCCTGGACAAGTCATGCCATCCTGTCTGCCTCAATTTCCTCATCTGTGAAATGAGCTAGAGAAGAAAATAGCAAACTGTTTTAAGTATTTCTATTAAGAAAACCTCAAAATGGGGTCACAAAGAATCAGACATTACTGAAATAATTGAACAACAAAGCCTCATTTATACTATTACTTTCACCTATCCTCCTCTCCATCTATACCCCTAAATCTAGTATGCATTCTCTCTTCACCTCCAGTTCTAAGAGTCCTTAGATTCTTTCAAAACTCAGCTCCTGCATGAAGTCTTCCCTGATCTCCCCCATGCTAATACTTCCTCCCAATCGTTTTGCATCAATGTATGTATGTATATGAGTGCATATTTCATATGTATAAATGCAGACATATACTTACAGAGGTCACATTGTGACCCTTGAAAGCGTATAAACTTCTTGAGGACAGGGAGTGTTTCATTTTTGTCTTTTTCTCTCCCATGCTTGGCAGGACCCGAACATTCAACAAATGCTTGTTGACTGTTTCTCCTTAGCCAAGGTCACTCAAGAGGCAGCATAGTATAGTACAGAACACAGAGTACCCTTCTGGCAAGGTTGTTGTGGGGATCAAAGGAGATAATATTACATAAAGCACTTAGCATGGAAGATAGGAGGTGCTTAATAAATGCTTATTCCCTTCCCTTCCCCTCCTCTCCTCTCCCTAGTGTAGTGCAATGGCTGAGGAATAACTGAATGTAATAGAGAGGCCCGGGTTTGAATTCTGGCATAAACAAGCTCCCTGGGCCTCAGTTTTCTCCTCTGCACATTGAGGAAGTTGGATCTGATGGCCTCTGAGGGCCTTCCACATGGAAATCTGTTATCTTCAACAAAGGCCCTGTTGTCAAGGAGCTTTCTTATCACAGAGTTGGAGATTTTGGTTCCCCTCGGCACTGGATACACAGGTCTTGCTCTAGTGCAAATACAAGACATCTGGGTGATCAAGCAGGAGCTCTTAAGGCCACTACCAGCTTGAGAGACCTGGGAGCAAGTCAGTTCAGTGTTCTGGAATCTGGAATCCTCTCTCTGTATAAAACAAAGGAATCAATCTAGGTGATTCCTAAGGTTCTTTCAAGCTCAGACATTCTCTAACTACTTCATCCTCTGGTGTGAAGGTGACTCTCTAAGTCTGTGCCAACAGAGTACAAAATGGGATGGGTCCTGCCAAATTAGAAAGGCTTTGAATGGCTGCCCGGAAGGGGAAAGTGTTGTCTGAGCCAGCTGAGCTCAAGGCCGGGGCCCATAAGTAATCTAGCTTGAGAAGCCTGTTTACCAAGGGACCAAAGGGCAAAGGGAAGAGAGAAAGAGAGGGGGAGGGAGGGAGGAGACAGAGACAGAGACAGAAACACAGAGACAGAGACAGAGAGACAGAGGAATAGAGAGACAGAAACAGAGAGAGACAGAGAAAAGTAGAGAGACGGAGAAATAGACAAAAATAGAGAGACAGAAACAGAGACAGAAAGAGACAGAGAGAGGCAGAGAAATAGAGAGAGACAGAGACCCGACAAAGAGCATGAGAAGATGACCTTGGGCTGTCAGTTGAAGAAAGAAGATGGGGAGCTATTCAGGAAAAACTTTATGAGGGACATGGGATTGCTCAAAGTTGGGCCTTAAGGGAAAAATGGATTTGTAAAGAGGGAGACAAAGAAGTGACTCTTTGCAGACTTGAGGCATGGCCCACATAAGCAGCCCACAAAGAGGTAAGGGATGGCAGGACAATAGCAGGGCACAGCTGAGGGGACCTGTTATGGGCCAGAACTCTGAACTTGAAACAAGGATGCTTACAAGGTACTAAGTGGAATCGAGGAGACAATGGTTATCTAGTTTAGCATGGTGCTTAATAGTTCTCTAAGTTCAGTATGATGGATTTAATCCTATAACAAATAATGGTTTCCTAGTGATAGAATGATTGGTTTATACTCAGTATAGAGCATATAAGCCAGGAGCCTCAGCCAGGATTGATTCAGAGAGCTAGAGATTCAGAGGCAGAGAAGACAAGTGCACAAGAAGCTCTCAGAACCAAGGGGAGAAATTCAATTCAATCTTTGATCTTCCTGGGGGCTGGCCTGGCCTCCTGCACTTCTCCCGCTAAGACCAAGGCCAGACTGAAAGACTTTCCAGAAAGCTGCCCAGCATCAGGCAAAGAGATAATAAAGGATTTGGACTTTAACCCCTGGCTACTCTTCTGGTGATGACTGAACTGAAACGAAAGCTGCTCCCAGAGACCTCCAAGAAAACCGAAACAAGAGAACACTACAGGGACCATTTTGACATGAACATAAAATACAAAAAGAGAAGTGAAGCAAAACAGAGTTGAAAAGATAGAGTGAAGTCAGATCATCGTTCAGTTATTTTTCAGTCATGTCCAACTCTCCATGATCCCAATTGGGGTTTCCTCGGTAGAGACCATGGAGTGGTTTGCTATTTCCTTCTCCCGCTCATTTTATAGGAAACTGAGGGAAACAGGATGAAGTGACTTGCCCAGAGTTACTTATTTAGGAAGTGTCAGAGCCTGGATTTGAACTCGGGAAGAAGAGTCTTCCTCACCCCAATCTTAGTGCTCTATATGCTTTGCTGCCAGGCCAAGGACTTCATACTTTAGCCTGAAGTCAATAGAAAGCTATTGATGATTTCTGAGCAGGAGAGTCTCATGATCAGAGCAGCACCTTAATGAAGTGATTTTTGGGTCTCGGTGTGAAATATGAATTGGAGAGGGGGAAAGAAATTAGGAAACTGTTATGATTCAGGAAAGAGATGATGTATGCCTGGAATTGGACAGCAACTGATAAAAATGTGGATGTGAGTGACTGTGAAAGTCAAATGACTGAGACTTGTCCATTAATTTTATAACAAATAGACCCATGTTTTAAGGTGACGCTGTTCATGAAGCAAAATAAAGTCAAGTAAAAGAAAGCAGATGCTGTGATATGCCACCACCACCAACCTGAGCTGAACAGCTTCAAGTTAAAGATGAAAACGATGGTGGCTTAAAAAAGATGGTGGCCCAAGGGCTTCTTTGCCTGGGTCTGTCATTAAGCCCCTTACTCTTGTTTCACAAGTTTTGTACTGGCCATTGTGAGTCCATGGCAGAAGAAAGGCCTCCAAGCAGCACCAGGTCCTGAGTCTGTGCTCTGTGACACAGTGAAACAAGGCCTGAATCAAGAGTTTCTGAGGTTTCATCATCCAGTTTGTGTAGCTTGTTTATTCAGTCTCAGGAGGAACTAAGCAAGCCCAGTGATACAATCCTTACAGCTCATGGAGCTCAGTTCTTTTCTTTCTTATCTCAGCCACCTCAAGATTCATCCAGATGTGCACATAGACAAAACCCCAATCCTCATCTCTGTCCTGAGAGCTATGATCCCACATCTTCTCTTGGGTGTCTTTTAGGAGGTTCACACTAAACAGGCCTAAAGCCAAGTGCATTCTCTTCCCTACCTTCACCCCCAGCACCCCTTCTTCTGCTAATTCCCTTCTTTCTGTAGAGGGTGCACCATATTGCCATTCATCCAAGCCCCAGCCTGGATGCTTCCCTCTCCCTTGATTGTCAGATCTTGTCAATTTCACCTTCTTAACATTGCTCACATCCCATATTATCCTTTTTTTCTATTCATATCACAGTCCCCTTGGTGCAGGCCCTCATTGCAGAGCCAACTGCAGCAGACTCCTAATTAGACTCTGCAGTCCCCCTGTCCAATTCATCTTCTAAACTATTGCCAAATTTTTATTACTAAATTACTAAAGTGCTGCTCTGTGGTGAAATCACAAATGAAGACATTTTAAAAAAAATGATCAGAACTATGCTAGCATAAACCAAGACGTTGAAAAAAAAGAGATGATTACCTACCAAAATATAAAATATTTAGAACAACAGAATATGAAAGATACCATAAACTCCCCAAGTTTGGAAAATAAAACTGAGAATCTATTGGTGGATTCTATCAAATGTTAAAGAGTAATTAATACTAATGTTATGGATGTTATTCTCAAAAGTTGAGAAAGAAAACACACTTTATCATATAAGATAAAGCTTCTTAAACTGTTGGTTGCGACCCCATATGGGATCCCATAACAATGTGGGAATCATGAAATTATTATTTATTATCAGTAAATGTTTGATTTGTATATCTATTTTATATATACCTATATAAATAGGTATATACCTATGCACCTAGGGTCTTGTCAAAATTTCTCCGGCAAAAAGGATTCACTAGTGGAAAAAGCTTAAGAAGCCCTGAGATAAAAAAGATCCCTCTATACTTACACTTTATGGCATTTTTAGGGTATGTGACTGTATACTTTGTCAATACCTTTTATTAATCGATTGATACAATAATATGATTGTGGGTATTTTTAAAAATAATTTTAACTCTTTATTGCCAGAACCCATGCCAGGGTAATTTTTTACAACATTATCCCTTGCACTCACTTCTGTTCCGATTTTTCCCCTCCCTCCCTCCACCCCCTCCCCCAGATGGCAAGCAGTCCTATACATGTTAAATATGGCACAGTATATCCTAGGTACAATATATGTGTGCAGAACCGAACAGTTCTCTTGTTGCACAGAAAGAATTGGACTCAGAAGGTAAAAATAATCCGGGAAGAAAAACAAAAATGCAAACAGTTTACATTCACTTCCCTGTGTTCTTTCTTTGGGTGTAGCTGCTTCTGTCCATCATTGATCAATTGAAACTGAGTTAGAGCTTCTCTTTGTTGAAGAAATCCACTTCCTTCAGAATACATCGTATCGTATCGTTGTTGAAGTATATAATGATCTCCTAGTTCTGTCATTTCACTAAGCATCAGTTCATGTCAGTCTCTCCCAGGCTCTCTGTATTCATCCTGCTGGTCATTTCTTATGGAACAATAATATTCCATAACATTCACATACCACAATTTACCCAGCCATTCTCCAATTGATGGGCATTCATTCATTTTCCAGTTTCTAGTCACTGCAAACAGGGCTGCCACAAACATTTTGGCACATACAGGTCCCTTTCCCTTCTTTAATATCTCTTTGGGGTATAAGCCCAGTTGTAGCACTGCTGGATCAAAGGGTATGCACAGTTTGATAACTTTTGGGGTATAATTCCAGATTGCTCTCCAGAATGGTTGGATTTGTCCACAACTCCACCAACAATGCATCAGTGTCCCAGTTTTCCTGCATCCCCTTCAACATTCATCATTCTTTTTTCCTGTCATCTTACCCAATCTGACAGGTGTGTAGTGGTATCTCAGAGTTGTCTTAATTTGCATTTCTCTGATCAATAGTGATTTGGAACACTCTTTCATATGAGTGGAAATAGTTTCAATTTCATCATCTGAAAATTGTCTGTTCATATCCTTTGACCATTTATCAATTGGAGAATGGCTTGATTTCTTATAAATTAGAGTCAACTCTCTATATATTTTGGAAATGAGGCCTTTATCAGAACCTTTAACTGTGAAAATGTTTTCCCAGTTTGTTGCTTCCCTTCTAATCTTGTTTTCATTAGTTTTGTTTGTACAAAGGCTTTTTAATTGGATGTAATCAAAATGATCTATTTTATGATCAACAATGATCTCTAGTTCTTCTTTGGTCACAAATTCCTTCCTCCTCCACAAGTCTGAGAGGTAAACTATCCTATGTTCCTCTGATTTATTTATAATCTCATTCTTTATGTCTAAATCATGGACCTATTTTGACTTTCTCTTTGTGTATGGTGTTAAGTGTGGGTCCATGCCTAATTTCTGCCATACTAATTTCCAGTTTTCCCAGCAGTTTTTGTCACATAATGAATTCTTATGCCAAAAGTTGGTATCTTGGGGTTTGTCAAATACTAGATTGCTATAGTTATTGACTATTTTGTCTTGTGAACCTAACCTGTTCCACTGATCAACTAGTCTATTTCTTAGCCAATACCAAATGGTTTTGGTGACTGCTGCTTTATAATATAGTTTTAGATCAAGTACAGCTAGGCCACCTTCATTTGATTTTTTTTCATTAATTCCCTTGAAACTCTCGACCTTTTGTTCTTCCATATGAATTTTGTTGTTATTTTTTCTAGGTCATTAAAATAGTTTCTTGGGAGTCTGATTGGTATAGCACTAAATAAATAGATTAGTTTAGGGAATATTGTCATCTCTTTTATATTCACTCGCCTATCCAAGAGCATGTAATATTTTTCCAATTACTTAAATCTGACTATTTGTGTGGAAAGTGTTTTGTAATTTTGCTCATATAATTCCCGACTTTCCTTTGGTAGATAGATTCCCAAATATTTTATGCTATCGACAGTTATTTTGAATGGAATTTCTTTTTGTATCTCTTGCTATTGGATTTTGTTGGTGATGCATAAAATTGCTGAGGATTTATGTGGATTTCTTTTGTATCCTGCAACTTTGCTAAAGTTGTGGATTATTTCTTTTTTTTTTTATTTAATAGCCTTTTATTTACAGGTTATATGCATGGGTAACTTTACAGCATTAACAATTGCCAAACCTCTGTTCCAATTTTTCACCTCTTACCCCCCACCCCCTCCCCTAGATGGCAGGATGACCAGTAGATGTTAAATATATTAAAATATAAATTAGATACACAATAAGTATACATGACCAAAACGTTATTTTGCTGTACAAAAAGAATCAGACTCTGAAATATTGTACAATTAGCTTGTGAAGGAAATCAAAAATGCAGGTGTGCATAAATATAGGGATTGGGAATTCAATGTAATGGTTTTTAGTCATCTCCCAGAGTTCTTTTTCTGGGCATAGCTGGTTCAGTTCATTACTGTTCCATTGGAAATGATTTGGTTGATCTCGTTGCTGAGGATGGCCTGGTCCATCAGAACTGGTCATCATAGAGTATTGTTGTTGAAGTATATAATGATCTCCTGGTCTTGCTCATTTCACTCAGCATCAGTTCGTGTAAGTCTCTCCAGGCCTTTCTGAAATCATCCTGTTGGTCATTTCTTACAGACCAATAATACTCCATAACATTCATATACCACAATTTATTCAGCCATTCTCCAACTGATGGGCATCCATTCAGTTTCCAGTTTCTAGCCACTACAAAAAGGGCTGCCACAAACATTCGTGCACATACAGGTCCCTTTCCCTTCTTTATAATCTCTTTGGGATATAAGCCCAGTAGTAACGCTGCTGGATCAAAGGGCATACACAGTTTGATAACTTTTTGAGCATAGTTCCAAACTACTCTCCAGAATGGTTGGATTCGTTCACAACTTGTGGATTATTTCTAATAGCTTTTTAGTAGAATATCTGGGGTTCTCTAAGTATACCATCATATCATCTGCAAAAAGTGATAGTTTAGTTTCCTCATTACCTACTCTAATTCCTTTAATCTCTTTCTCAACTCTTATTGCTGAGGCTAGTGTTTCTAATACAATATTGAATAATAATGGTGATAATGGGCAATCTTGTTTCACTCCCACTCCTATGGTGGGAGAAGTTTCACCATAAATTGAATATGTGTAAAATTTTTCTCTTAAAGCCAATTCTGATGGCAGTAAGATACCCACTATATTCATCCCCCTCCATTCTTTCTCTCAGATATAATAGGTTTCCTTTGCCTCTTCGTGAGATGTAGTACCCCCACTTTATCCTTTTTCTGGTACAATGTCCTTTCCACCTCTAGTTTCTAGAACAAGGTATACATGTGTTCTTTATACATCTTTACAGCAGAAATATCGTTCCCAAGATTTCTTTTTACCTTTTTAGGTTTCTCTTGAGTTCTATATTTGTAGAACAAACTTTTTGTTAATCTAACTGGGAAAGGTTACAGTTTCTCCCCATTGCATATGATGCTTATTGATGGTTTTAAATAGATGCTCCTGACTATTTTAAGGAAAAGGCCATTTATTCCTATCCTCTGAAGTATTTTTATTAGGAATGGATGTTGGATTTTATTAGATGCTTTTTCTGCATCTATTGAGATGATCATATGATTTTTGTTAATTTGGTTATTGATATAGTCAATTATGCTAATAGTTTTCCTAATATTGAACCAGCCCTGCATTCCTGGTATAAAACCTACTTGTTCATAGTGTATTATCCTGGGGGTGATTTTCTGTAATCTTTTTGCTAATATTTTATTTAAGATTTTTGCATCAATATTCATTAGGGAGATTGGTCTATAATTTTCTTTCTCTGTTTTTAACCTACTTGGTTTAGGTATCAGTACCATATCTGTGTCATAAAAGGAATTTTGTAGGACTCCTTCCATCCCTATTTTTTCAAATAGTTTATATATATAGCATTGGAGCTAATTGTTCTTTAAATGTTTGGTAGAATTCACATGGAAATCCATCTGGTCATGGGGATTTTTTCTTAGGGAGTTGATTCTATTTCTTTTTTTTTTAAATGGGACTGTTTAACCAATTTACTTCTTCCTCTGTTAATCTGGGCAAGCTATTTTTTTGAAGGTATTCTTCCATTTCATTTAAGTTGTCGAATGTATTGCCATAAAGTTGGGCAAAGTAATTCCTAATTATTGCTCTAATTTCCTCTTCATTCCTGGAAAGTTCTCCCTTTTCATTTTTAAGACTAACAATTTGATTTTCCTCATTCCTTTTTAAAATCAGATTTACTAAGGGTTTGTCTATTTTGTTGGTTTTTTCATAGAACCAACTCTTAGTTTTATTAATTAATTCAATATTTCAAGTTTAGTGTTTGACTGAGGGCTTTTAATTTGTTCCTTTTCTAGCATTTTTAGTTGTAAGCCCAATTCATTGACCTTCTCTTTCTCCATTTTATGCAAGTAGGCTTCTAGAGATATGAAATTTCCCCTTATTACCGCTTTGGCTGCATCCCACACATTTTGGTAGATGTCTCATTATTGTTATTTTCTTGGTTGAAGTTATTAATTATGTCTATGATTTGCTGTTTGACCCAATCATTGTTTAGGATGAAATTATTTAGTTTCCAATTATTTTTTGGTCTATTTTCCCCTGGCTTTTTATTGAATGTAATTTTTATTGCATCGTGGTCTGAAAAGGATGCATTTACTATTTCTGTCTTACTGCATTTGAGTTTGAGGTTTTTATGTCCTAATATGTGGTCAATTTTTGTATAGGTTCCATGAATTGCTGAGAAGAAAGTGTACTCCTTTCTGTCTCCATTCAGTTTTCTCCAAAGATCTATCATATCTAACTTTTCTAATATTCTATTTACCTGTTTGATTTCTTTCTTATTTGTTTTGTGGTTTGATTTATCTAATTCTGAGAGTGCAAGGTTGAGATCTTGCACTATTATAGTTTTGCTGTTTATTTCTTCTTGCAGCTCTCTTAATTCCTCTTTTAAGAATTTAGATGCTACACCACTTGATGCATATGTGTTCAAAATTGATATTGCTTCATTATCTATGCTACCCGTTAGCAAGATATAGTGCCCTTCCTTATCTCTTTTAATTAGATCAATTTTTGCTTTTGCTTGATCTGAGATCAGGATGGCTACCCCTGCTTTTTTGACTTCACCTGAAGCATAGGAGATTTTGCTCCAACCTTTTACCTTTTCTCTGCATGTATCTCCCTGCTTCAGGTGTGTTTCCTGTAAACAACATATTGTAGGATCCATTCTGCTAACTGGTTCCTCTTTATGGGGGAGTTTACCCCATTCACATTTATGGTTAAAATTACCAATTCTGTATTACTTGCCATCTTGTTAACCTGTTTATGCTTTTCTCCCTTCCTTTCCCCTTACCTCCCTCCCCAGTATTAAACTTGTGAGCACCACTTGCTTCTCACAGCCCTCCCTTTTTAGTATCCCTTCCTTAGAGTTCCTCCACCTATCTTACTCCTTTTCCTCACAGTTTCCGTATTCCCTTCTGCTTAGCTTATTCCTTCCCTTTTCACTTTTCCCTTCTCACTTTTCAATGAGGTGGGAGAAGTTTCACCATAAATTGAATATGTCTAAAATTTTTCTCTTAAAGCCAATTCTGATGGCAGTAAGATACCCACTATATTCATCCCCCTCCATTCTTTCTCTCAGATATAATAGGTTTCCTTTGCCTCTTCGTGAGATGTAGTATCCCAACTTTATCCTTTTTCGGGTACAATGTACTTTCCACCTCTAATTTCTAGAACAAGGTATACATGTGTTCTTTATACATCTTTACAGTAGAAATATAGTTCCCAAGATTTCTTTTTACCTTTTTAGGTTTCTCTTGAGTTCTATATTTGTAGATCAAACTTTTTGTTAAGTTCTGGTTTTTTCATCAAAAATAGATGAAATTCACTTATTTCATTGAATATCGATGGACATCTTCTTCCCTGGAAAAAGATGCTCATTTTGGCTGGGTAAGTTATTTTTGACTGCATACCGAGTTCCTTAGCCTTTCAGAATATCATATTCCAGACCCTTTGAGCCTTTACTGTGGATGCTGCTAGATCATGAGTAACCTTTATTGTGGCTCTTCTATATTTGAATTGATTTTTTCCTAGCAGCTTGCAGTATTTTTTCCTTCGTCTGATAGTTCTGGACTTTGGCCACTACATTTCTTGGTGTTTTGATTTTAGGATCCCTTTCAGTAGGTAATCGATGAATTCTTTCAATTTCTATTTTACTCTCTGTTTCTATAACTTCTGGGCAGTTCTCTTTGATAATTTCCTGGAAAATAGTGTCAAGGCTTTTTTTTTTTCATCATATTTTTCAGGGAGTCCAATAATTCTCAGATTGTCTCTCCTAGATCTATTTTCCAGGTCTGTTGTTTTCCCAAGAAGGTATTTGACATTTTTTTTTTTTACCATTGTTTCATTTTTTTTTGGTTTTGCTTGACTGATTCTTGATGTCTCCTTGAGTCATTCAGTTCCATTTGTTCGATTCTGGTTTTCAATGAAGTATTTTCTTCACTCACTTTTTTATATCTTTTTCCAACTGTCCAAGTGAGTTGTTTTTTTCTATGGAATTTTTTTCCATTTCGCCAATTTTATTTTTTAGAGAGCTATTTTCTGTTTCCAGTTCACTATTTCTGTTTTTCAAGGGTTTTATTTCTTTATCCACTCTATCTTTAAGTAAGTGGGATGACTTATCCAGACTCTCTTGCCAAGCTTCCCTTTCCTTTTCCCATTTTTCTTCTAGATCTCTTGTGAGAGCCTTTTTAATTTCTTCTATGAGCGTTTTTTTTTTGCATTGAGGACCAGATGATATCCTCCTTTGGGGATTCATCTGGAGACAGTCTGTTTTTAGTCTCCTCAGGTTTTAAAGCCTGCTCTCTATCCATGTAGAAGCTATCAATGGTTAAGGTCCATTTAAATTTTTTGGTTATTTTGTCAGAGAAGAATCAAAGAAGACAAACTAGCCAAAAAACCCAAATAAACAAACGCAATCTGCTTGTTTTTTGAGCTGGATGGTGTTACTGAGCTTCCTCTACAGACTGCTGGGGGGGGGGGGACAGCAGGGAGGCGCTAGCAGGACAGCAATGGCTGTGCTGCATCTGTGCTCTGAAACTCTGAGAGTGTGCTGAGACACTGTGGGTGAGTGTGATAAGGTCCCAAGAGATGCTGACTTTTCGGGGTTATAGTCTTTACCCCCGGTGTTTTTAGCTTCTCTGCTTATCTACTGGCTTGCTGCCAAGGCAAAGTATCCAATACTGTGGTAAAGCTCTCTCCACAGAAATGGCTGAGATCACACCCCACACCTCTGCGGTCTGCTTAGCTGTGAGCTGCCTGCTCTCAGCCTGCCCCTGATCTAAAACCATCCCCGCCCTTGAGCAAAAAGAGACCTTTTCTGGCGAATTTCAAAGATGTTTTCTCTTGGTAATTATTTGTGGGGTTTTTTTTCAGTCAAGCATTAATTCTGAGGCTTGTCATGAAATAAATTCTGAGAGAAAACGTGGAGCTTAAGTAAATGTGTGCCTCCTCTCCGCCATCTTGGCCAGAAGTCTATTTTTGTTTTTTAATGTGATTATATTACTTCCCAAATGTTGAACCATCCTTGTATCCTTGGCATAAATCCAACTTGGCCATTCTGAGTATTTTTTTTTCTTTTTTGCTGTAGGCTTCTTGCTAAAGCTTACCATTTATTTAACATTTTCCCCATCAATAATCATTAGTGATATTAGCGTGTTATTGCTTCATTTTTCCTTGGTTTGCGTATTAGGAATCTATTTGTGTCAAAGAAGGGATATGAGAGAAGAGACAAATATAAGGATTTCAGGGAAGACTTATATGATCTGATGCCAGGTGAAGTTATCAGAATGGGGAAACAATATTTACAATGACCATAATGAAGTAAAAGAAAACATGTTTGAACAGAGTGGTTCAAGTGATTCTCAGGGGGTGCCTGGTATATCAGACACACAGTCACAGAGTCATAAAGGAAATGGTTTCATTTTGTTTTTATATATAGCTCTATTGTTAACATTTTTTTTTCTTTGCAAAGAGTAAAACACTATACATAGTGTTCAAGTATGTTGCTTTGATCCAGTGGGACTTAGGCTCCATTGTGCCTCTGTCACATGATGAGGGTTCAGTTGAAAAATAATATGTAGAGGGGTAAGCTAGTGGGGAGGGACCCAGCACTGACCTAACTGGGTTGGTTGATTGAGCTTGGAATACTCTGCCACAGGTCAGACACATTTGGGGTGGATTATCTAACTATACATCTTGCCTTTCCTCTGAGCTACTTAAATTCTGTTCATGGGGCGTGGCACCTTCTGTGCTGGGTGGTCCTGTGCTGGTGTTTCCCATGTCATACAATCAATTCTAAAGTTCTTAAGAGAGACTTTAAGAGTGTCCATGTATCACTTTTTCTGACCACCTTGTGAGCACTAAGGGGGTAAATTCACACTAACTCCCCCTTACACAGTTAATGTAGTAACCTAGAGAGAAGCAGAGCTGGAGCATATTAGGTTGCCTACTGTCCGAGAACCATCAAAGCACTTGGAACTTTGGCATTTCTACTCTGGATAGAAGGCTAGAGGCACTAGGGGACTTATCCAACTTCTGGTCCTTCCTATTGAATAGGAAGAATCAGGTTGGTGGCTAGCAGTGCCATTTCATGATGAAACCTGGATATAACAAGGAAGTTTTCCCTTAGAAGAAATGACTATAGAGTTTGAGCCTGAGTGGATGGTAGTGTCATAAGCAGGAAAAAAGGAAGTTAAGTTTCTGATCCCGCCTAGAGTTGCCCAGAGATAAATTGTAGTGGCTGAACTTACTTGCAATCTCTAGTCCCCAAAGATTTCTTGGCAGAGGGCATTGGATCTAACATTTGAAGAAGTCATGCTCTATTTCTATGGAAAGACTATGAATATGAGTGAGTGAGTAAATGAATTAATGGAACATTTAACAAGAGCTTACTATGTGAAAAGTGCAGAAGGTACAAATAAAAACATGATCCAGTCCCTACTCTTGTGGAGTTTACATTCTAATGGGGGAAATAGTACACATAGAAGTTTTTTTAGCTTCAAGTCAATTGGAAAGGTCTCATGGTTTTTGGGGTGAATCAACAACTCCCTTAAAATGACATTTCTACTGACAAAATCATATCAGTTGCTGATATTGAACCCTTCAACAATGTCAAGAATTTTGACGACAAGAACTTTTTATTTTCTGGTTCTTCAGTAACTGTAACTAGAGGCTGCATCTTCCTATGAACTGCTTCCCAGGATGTTGTCTGTTGGTCCTGGGCTGGAAGCTCTGCTGTTCCCAGGACTCTAGGGCTCAGGATCTGGGACTGTTATCAATTATGACATCAGAGGCTCATTATTAAGAATTCCAGCAAACCAGGCCACAGATTCATGTTTAGAGAGCATGGGATCATGCTCTCTATTGCCTGCCTGCTCCAATCTACCTAGAGTCTATACTCAATGTATGTATGCAGGGGAAACTTCTCTTGCCTGGCCCCTTGCTTTATTTTGGCTATAGACAGGATGCCTCCGAGAATAAGAGCTTCTCTCTCCCCAGATCTGAGAGGGGGCATTGATAGCAGAACCATACCTCAAAACAGTTAATATAGCCAGCTTTCAAGGGAGCCATTGTTCATAGGGAAAAGAAGTAAGTGGGGAGGAGTCTGCTGTGCAGCTTTTGATCTTTCTTTTCCTACATGCACATATTCCTAAATGATGCCTTTTCTTCCTTTTCACTTTCCTCCCTTTCTTCCCCACAGCTTGCTGATTGGTGAATTGAATTCAAATCCAGCTTTAGATACTTCCTATATGCATTCCAGTGAAGGGGTCTGAAACTACGGTACAGTTGAGGCAGCACCAGATTGGAAGACAGAAGAGTGAATGTTGCTTTTGCTTCTTGCCCTTTTTGTCATCCAAAGCAAGTCTCCTGCCTGATCTGGGCTGTGGGAGTCAGACACAAGCATTTTCTTGGCACTAGAAATCATCAAGCAAATGTCTTAGTGAAAGTTCATTAGACTTAGCTTAGGTTTGAATGCTGTGTGACCTTGAGCAAATGACTTGCTATCTCTAGAACAGTTTCTTTGAAATAAAGAAGTGGGACCGGAGGATTTTTGAAACTCCTTCCAGCCCTATATCCTGTGATCTTAAATGGTCAAGGTCCCTGTGAGGCCCCAGACTTTCGTGGGATATCCAGGAACCCACCCCTGCCACACAGATAGATGTGTGGGCAATGAATGCCCTGAAATGCTTTAACATCAGTGAGATTGAAGCAGCTGGAACTCTGGGGATGCTTAGGCTGTCCTCCTGAATTCCGCCTTTCCACTCTATGGCCCTCCATGAAAGTCTGCAGTCTGTACAGTGGCTCCTTTCTCCTCTACCAGCACTGGTCTGGAAATTCTTTGCTTGTCTGCGAAAGGAAATACATCATCCACACTAAAATGCCTTAGTATGTCAGTGCTGTAATGGCCAGACAGCATCTTGGCCAGAGGCCATGGACTTTCTAGCACACTGTGGACAACTCAGGGGCAATTATTCTTAATATCAGTGAGCATAATAAGAATGCCAGCAACACCACAATTCTATCATCCCTCCCTCCTTCCCCTCCTCCTGCCCTCTCCTGCCCTCTCCTTCTTTGCCCTCCCCTTCCCTCTTTTTCCCTTTCCCTTTCCTCCCTTTCCTCCCTACAGCTAGCTGATTGGTGAATTGAATTCAAATCCAGCCTTAGACACTTCCTATATGTGTGAGCCCAAACAAGTTCCCTAACCCCTATTTGCCTGTTTTCTCATCTATAAAATAGGGATAATAATAGCACCTTCTTCACAGGGTCATTACGAGGATCAAATGAGATCATATTTATAAAGTGCTTATAGATGTTTAATAAATACTCTTTTTTCCCTTTCTTCCAGTGGACATTTGAGCTGATGTTAGATAGGATGTCTATAGATAAAAATAGGAGGGATGAAGTAGTATTCTAGGGATGGGAAACAGTATAACTGGGTGGAAAGTGGGAAATACGTTCAATTCCGAACTAGGAAACATACACAACTCAATAGTTTCTGTGGACAGTGGATAAAGGATGGGGGCCCCTCAAATGATAGGGAACTCTAATAGTAGATAACTAATCTTGATTATTTCAATTCATAGCAGGATCCTTAGGGATCATGGAACATCTCCTCCTAATTGCTTCATTTTTTTAAACCAAAAAAGAAATTGAGGCTGAAGAGGTTATGAGATTTTCCCACAATTCATGAGGGAATTCAAACCCAGCTTCTCTGACATCTTGGATTGAGAGTTGGAGGACCAGTCTGGCCATTTACTGCCTGTGTGAATTCGAAGCTTTGAAGCTTTCTAGGTTTCCATTTCCTCATCTATAAGTGAGGGATTGGCCCAAATGATTTTTGAGGCTCTAAATCTACAATCTTATGACTTTTTTATTTTTTAATCATACCACACTGAAGAGGTAGCCTAGAATGGGAGATGGAAATCAGGCTAGAACAGGTTGGTAGAAAGATATAAATAGCCTTTAAAACCATCTAACGCCCCTTATTCAAACTAAGCAATTTTCTTTTTTGTAATGTTGGTTTCTTGAGTGGATGTACCTAGTAGGGAAATGGTATGCTTCATACATAACAAGAATGGATGTTTATATGATGTATTAAGTAGTTCTTCACATGCATTATTTTATTTGAGCCCTTAGATGAGGAAATGGAACTCAGGGTCAGAGAATTAGTAAGTATCAGAGGCAGAATATGAATCCAGGTCTTCCTGACTCCCAGTGAAGTACCTTTCCATGGGAGATCATATTGCTTCTCTATGACCAGCCCCTTCCCCAGGTGAAGCTTTGATCGACATTGAGTTGTGAATGTTCTCTCTGATGTGAATGGCAATTTCCAAGTCTATTGGAATCATCTTGAATCACCTCAGCACTTTTTTTTTTTTAAGATTTTGAGTTCTAAAATTTTCTCATTTCCTCTCTTCTCTCCCTCTTCCCCAAGACAGCAAGCCATCTGATATAGATTGTACACATACAATCATTTTTAACATATTTCCATATTAGTACTGTTGTGAAAAAAGAAACCAGATTAAAAAAACTACAAAAAACAAAAAAAGTGGAAATAGTATTCTGGTTATTATTACTATTGTCCCTTTCCCCTTGAAAGGCAACAAACTGGCATTCTGATTTATCAAACCAATCTCTGGTAAGCTTGCTAGTGAGAAGAGAGTAGGGTAGAAAAGGGAACAAGCATTTATTAAGTGCCTACTATGTGACATATATGGTACAAAACAGTTTTTTTTTAATTTAATAGTTTTTATTTTTTCAAATTGTATATAAAGGCAATTTTCAGCATTCATTTTTTCATTTTTTCTCAATAATACTTTATTTTTCCAAATACATGTAAAGATAGTTTTCAGCATTTATTTTTGTAAGCCTTTATGCTCCAAATTTTTCTCCTTCCCTCCCTTTCTTGCCTCCCCTCTTCCCAAGAAAACAAGCAATCAGATATAGGTTAAATATATGCAGTCCATTTCAACATATTTCCATATTTGTCATGTTGTGCAAGAAAAATCAGACCAGCAAAATGGGTACAGGATTTGGGCATAAAGAGTGATATCATAAGCAAATTAGAAGAGCAAGATACCTATCAGATCTTTGGAGAAGGGAAGAATTCTCATGACCAAAGAAAAATTAGAGAATATTATGAAAGTCAAAATGGACAACTTTGATTACGTCGAATTAAAAAGGTTTTACACAAACAAGATTAAAAGGAAAGTGCAAAGCTGGGGAAAATTTTTATAATCAGTATTTCTGATAAAGATTTTATTTTTAAAGAACTGTGTCAAATTTGTAAAATACAAGTCATTCTCCAATTGATAAATGGTCAAAGGATATGAACAATTTTCAAATGATGAAATTAAAGCCATTCATAGTCATATGAAAAACTTTTTTTCTCTCTCTTGCGGTTTTTGCCTTTTGTTCTGATTTTTCTCTCTCAACATGCTTCATAAAGAAATGTGTATTAATGTACATATATAACCAGAAAAAATAAAACAATTTTAAAAAATTTTTATAAGAACAATTAGAGCAGAAGAGACCGAAAAACAAAAAAGGTGAAAATACTATGCTTTGATCCACATTCAGTCTCCGTAGTTCTCTCTTTGGATGCCAATGGCATCTTTCATCCCAGGTCTATTGGAATAGTCTCGCGTCACCTCAGCATTCATTTTTTTAAAAAAATAATTATAACTTTTTATTGACAGAACCCATGTCAGGGTAATTTTTTTTACAACATTATCCCTTGCACTCACTTCTGTTCCGACTTTTCCCCTCCCCCCCTCCACCCCCTCCCCCAGATGGCAAGCAGTCCTATACATGTTAAATAGGTTACAGTCTATCCTAGGTACAATATATGTGTGCAGAACCCCGGGAAGAAAAACAAAAATGCCCAGTTTACATTCATTTCCCAGTGTTCTTTCTTTGGATGTAGCTGCTTCTGTCCATTGAAACTGAGTTAGATCTTCTCTTTGTCAAAAAAAAATCCACTTCCATCAGAATACATCCTTGTGCAGTATTGTTGTTGATGTATATAACATCATGTATTGTTGTTGCATGTATTCTTACAGAATGTCACAGAACATAACATTCATATACCACAATTTACCCAACCATTCTCCAATTGATGGGCATCCATTCATTTTCCAGCTTCTGGCCACTACAAAGAGGGCTGCCACAAACATTTTGGCACACACAGGCCCCTTTCCCTTCTTTAGTATCTCTTTGGGGTAGTAGCACTTCAGCATTCATTTTTTGAAGATTTTGAGTTGTAAATTTTTCTCCTTTTCTCTCTGTCCTCCCCCCTTCCCAAGACAGCAAACAATCTGATAGTTATACATATGTAATCATTTTAAATATATTTCCGTATTAGTCATGTTGTGAAAAAAGAAACAGAATAAGAGAAAAAAACTACCTTCCTCCCCCCCCCCCCAAATGGAAATATATGCTTCAATCTGCATTCAGTCTCTTTGGATGTGGATGGCATTTTCCATCATGAGTCTTTTGGAATTGTCTTGGATCGTTGTATTACTGAGAGGAGCTAAGTCTATCATAGTTAATCATTACACAATGTTGCTGTTTCTGTGTACAATCTTCTCCTGATTCTGCTCACTTCACTCAACATCAGTTCATGTATGTATTTCCAGGTTTTTCTGAAACCCACCTGCTCATCATTTCTTATATGTGCAAAACATTTTACCACAATTATTTCATTTGATATTCACCACAACACTAGAAAAGTCCTTGTTATGTTATCTTATATTGGATTCTGTTATAAGCCCCATTTTGCAGTTGAGAAAACCGAGGCAGACAGAAGTTAAGTGACTTATCCAAGGTTATACAGCCAGGAAGTGTCTGAGGCTGGATTTGAACTCAGATTTTCCTAATTCCAGCCCCAGAGTTAGTGTGAACTGATCAAAATGGAATTTATCAATCTGCAAAGATGAGGACCAGGCCTTTGACCAGAGTAAGGTTACTAAGTTGTAAGTCACTTCCCTACCAATTCCACAGTTCATTCGTAAAATTCCTCTCTTTTTAAATTGTCCTCTGAGGCATTTTTGAGCCTTTTCCCATAGAACTGCATTTCACTCTTATGTGTTTTGAGAGTCCCACGAACTTAGTAGCATCTTGAATTTTGACACTAGTTTGCCTAAGCAGATGACTGCCAAGGAAATGGCAAGTTACTCCAGTATCTTTGCCAAGAAAACCCCAAATGGGGTCCCAAGATTGAACATGACTGAACTACTGAGTAACAGTTCTTTACTCTAAGGGTATGGTAGAAGCAGCTTAGATCAGCTTATAAGAACTCATTGTTAAGTTTTTAGTATGAGCATTTTTATACCTCAGAAATCAGCAAATGTTACTAATCAGGGCTTGATTTATTATTTTTTTGATTGCCTCTAGACTTCAGAAAGTTTCATAATGCAGATTTAATTCCTGATATACATTTTCTGAGAGCCGGTTGTTAAAAATATAGCAGTATACCACTGTCCTACTCTAACAGCAAAGCTATCCCCACATTATCCCCACTCTTATCACATTGCCTCTTAGTAAAATTCTATTAGACTATTTGCTCCATGAGTGCAGGGACTATCTCCTATTATTTAAATTGAATTTCTGCTGGACTGAACAGTGCCATGCCCAATGTTATTACCAACAACAAGTTCTTTTTGCATTCTCATTTTCCTCTCCTTGTGTCCTTGAGAATCTTTACCATGTGCCAGGCACTGTGCTGTGGGCTTTTTTGGGAGGTAATTGGGGTTAAGTGACTTACCCAGGATCTCACAGTTAGGACCGGTTAAGTGTCTGAGGCTGATTTTGAACTCAGGTTCTCCTGATTTAAGGGCCAGTACTCTGATTTACTGTGCCATGTATCTGGCCCAGGTACTAAAGGATTTTTGAAATTGTTAACTTCATTTGATTCTCACAATAACTCTGTGAAGTATGTGGTATTTTAGGGCTCAAATCCAGTACAGAGAGATACGAGGGGGCCTGGCTGGTAAAGATACAGATCACAAGGTGTTGTCCCCTTGGTGCAGTATCTTAAGATCTGAGTTCAAACTCTGCTGAGCTGTGTGACCCTAGGCAAGTCATTGTTCAATCTGTGTTCCTTAGTTTTCTCCTCTCTAAAATGGGGATAACATTTCTTATCTCCCAGCACTGTCATAGAGTCCCAAAGAAATAGTGTTTGAAAAGTATTTTTAAATGCTCTTACAACAATGATTTATTTTTATTCCAGGATGAGAACTGAAACAGTTCCTGACCTCAGGGGGCTTCCAGTATACTCTGATGGGTGACTTTGACTTGCGGTCCCAGTTTTCCATTCTGCTTCTGACATCGCCCATATGCCAGTACCTAAGAACCCAAGGAGACTATGCAGCCACCAAGAACAAAAAGTAGGTGGTATTTAAAAAAAAATTAATAATAGTTTATTTATCAAAATAGAAGCAAAGGTGGTTTTCTTTTTTTTCTTTTTTTATTATAGCTTTTTATTTACAAGATATATGCATGGGCAATTTCTCAGCATTGACATTTGCAAAATCTTTTGTTCCAATTTTTCTCCTCCTTCCTCCCGCCCCCTCCCCCAGATGGCAGGTTGACCAATACATGTTAAATATGTTAAAGTATATGTTAAATACAATACATGTATACATGTCCATACAGGTATGCAAAGATAGTTTTCAACATTCATCTTTGAAAAACTTTGTGTTTCAAATTTTTCTCCCTCACCCCCCACTCCCCAGGACAGCAAGCAAGCCGATCTAAGTTAAACATGTGCAATTCTCCTAAACATAACTCCATATTCATCATGCGGTGCAGGAAAAATCAGATTAAAAGGGGAAAAATGAGAAAAAACAAACAACAACAACAACAAAAAGGTGAAAATACTATACTTTGATCCACAGTCAGTCCCCATAATCCTCTCTTTGGATGTAGATGGCTCTCTCTATCCCAGGACTATTGGAATTGCCCCGACTCACCTCATTGTTGAAAAGAGCCACATCCATCACAGTTGATCATCACATAGTCTTGTTGTTACTCTTGCTTCTGCTCACTCCACTCAAGCATCAGTTCATGTAAGTCTTTCCAGGCTTTTCTGAAATGAACAGTAGGTGGTCGTTTTTGATCACCATTTTAGTTAGACCAGCTTCCTTGATTCACTCACACCATAGATTATTGTGGAGTTGATTTTGTAGTTTTCATCCCTAATGATTAAAAGGGGCTGACATACAATTAAAAGCATACATTTAGAAAGTTTCATTTACATTTCTTTAAATTGAAAAGCTGTATGACCTGAAAAGGCAGTATGGTACAATGCAAAGAATGTCAGGTTCCGACTTGGAGGTTGTTATTCAATTATTCAGTTATATCTGACTCTTTGTGACTGTCCATGGGATTTTCTTGGCAAAGATACTAGAGTGATTTGCCATTTCCTTCTTTAGTGTGTCCCCATTTTATGGTTGAGAAACTGAGGCAAATAGGGGTTAAATGACTTACCCAGGGTCACACAGCCAGTAAGCGTCTGAGGTCATATCTGGATTCAGATTTTTCTGACTCTAGGCTGTATTGCCACCTAACTAACCCTAGGATTGGGAGTTTTATGACCCTCTGTTTGACTTTGGGAAAGTCACATAACCTCTCTGGGCCTCAATTTCCTAGCTGTAAGTTGAGGAGGCTGGTCCAGATGACCTCTAAGGCCTCTTCTAGCTCCAAGTCTATGCTATCATTAGTTCTATGATATATTAAGTTCTTTCTCTTTCTTGGATTCATTTTTTTCTCATTTGCAAGGGGTATAATGGAACAGGTGTTAGATTTGGAGCAAGAGGATCTTGATTTAATCTTCTACTTATATGATATATAAGTTTCTGAGAGGGTTGGATTTGTTGAGCCCCCAAAGTCCCATCAGCTGATGGCTCTGTAGTTCTAAGTCAGGTACTTAGAGGAAGTTCACCCAATTCTAAGATTCTGGCCATTACCTCTTAGGAGGTACGCTGCCAAGTTAGTGGGGCTCTGAGGAAAGCAAGAAGCACAGTGAGAGGGAGGCCAGTGGTATGTCAAGCTAAGATCAGTAGAAGGAATGGGACACAGTTTCAAGGTGAAGATTCTGATAACACTTTTCAAATATAAAAAAGATCTATATTTGAAAGAGGGAGTAGGCTTCTTTTATTTTGTCTCAGAGGGCAGAACTAGAATTATTGGATACTGCAAAGGCAGAATTCAGTGGGATATAAGGAAAGGGGGAGAGGAGATAGAATTTCCTTCCTCATCCCAATGAAATAAGAGGTCCTATCAAATAGAGCTGTTCAAATGTAGAACAGGGTCCACGGTATCTTTCTGCAACAGCTTCACTTTATAAAAATGTATCTCTTTTTTAGGTTCAGCAAGTTCAGCTAGCTATACACAAGGTCATGGCAAAGCATTTTGGTATCTTCTGGGGAAGGACACTGTGTGGGATGTGATGAAGTGAATCTTGCCAGTATATACGAGAAGTATTTAATCTTGTATATTTTTTCTTTTTTTAAAAAAATCTTACTTAATATTTGATTTTTACCAATTACATATAAAAACAATTTTAACACTTTTTCAAATTTTGAGTTCCAAAATTTTCTCTCATCCCATTGAGAAGGCACGTAATTTGACATAGGAAATGCATGTGTAGTTATGCCAAACACATTTCCATAGAAGTCATCCTATGAAAGAAAACACAGACAAAAACTCCAAGAAAAATACAGCAAGTAAAGAAAAAATATTTTTGATCTGTATTTAGGCTCTACCAGTTCTCTCTCTGGTGGTAGATAGAACCTTTTACCATAAGTTCTACCGAATTGTGTTATATTGCTGAGAATAGCTAAGTTATTCACAGAAGATCATAATACATTTTTAAAATCCAGCAGTTTAATTATAGATTCAGTCAAAATGGTTTGTAACTCTGCACATAAAACTTTTAACCAATTGCCTGCTCAACCCTTCTGCCACTTAGAAACTTTTTAAATAGTACTTAATTTTTTCAAATATAGAAAGATAATTTTCAACAGTTACCTTTGCTGTACAATATTCTTCTGCTTCTGCTCATTTCATTTGTCTTGCACAGTTCTTTTGCACTCAGTTTAATTTCATCTGATTTTGATCTAGGAGTATCAAGTACCACAGTTGTCAATCCCTGCAGGTTTTCTTCATGCTGATCAGGGCTTTTAGTGGGCAGGCCTTTTCAATTAGATAGGAGCTGTCCCAGTGGTGTCTTTAGAGACCCTACGTTAAAGGCCTCCCAGTCCTTTCTTTTTGCTCCTGCAGAGTCTCCTGAAGTCAATTCAATGGTCATAGAAAGACAGACCATTCTTTTTTTTCTTCATTTATTCATGTAAATTTTCCCAGGTACTTGTAAAAATTTTTTAACATTTGTTTGAGGCTTCGTTCAGTCTATCTCTGAAGATCACTCCAGGAAGGAGTTTCCTATGGGAAGCTCAACCTGAATTACCTAGCCAGCCTTACCCATTCCTGGTCCTTTGCAGATTGCTGAATTAGACATTAATTGTGAGCCCTACATTGACTTTCAGCTCACCCACAGAGTCTCTTATTGTCTTACTGGTACCATATCCCATCCACCCAACAGGTGAACAATGCCCTTCTGTGCTTAGCTCAATTTTGGGGGGAAATGATTAGGACCCCCCCTTTCCCTCTGCTGGTTGTTTGTGCTCTATGTCTTCCACGGGGATTGTTTAGATACCGGGGTATTTCACTTTGTTGGAGAAGATGAGGCAATGGTTGCCTAATACCAGATGTTTCCATGGTTCAGAAAAACAAGTTACCTTTGGAACCAAACAAGCTATTTTAGTACAATGTATATGCATAGAGACAGGTGTGCAGATTTGCCTGTGCATATAGGGCTCTCCAGCTTCTAAATATGCCTGGTGCCCTTTAGCATCTATGTGATCCTTGTTCCCCTTTCTCAAACAACTTTGGGCTCAGGAAACCCTAAAAGCATCCCTGGGATGCTGGGATAGCAGTGATGGTCTTATCATTCCTAATTTACAGAGATAAATGATGCTTCTGAGGGATAAGCTCACATAGCCTCAAGAAGCTAGGAGGAGGCATCATTCAAACTCGGGTCTCCAGAGGCAGTAGGGGACACTGGAAAAAAGAATAGGATCCGGGTGTTTGAGGGTTCAAATGGCCCTTCTGTTGCTGTCTGTGTGATCTTGGGCCAATCACTTAATTGATGTGAGCCCCAGTTTCTCTGGTACTTAGAATGAGGGTGTGAGAGGAATGATTTTCAAAGTTCTTTACAACTTGAAATCTATGGGCTGCCAACTATAAGCCTAGCCTTAACTCCCCACACCATCCTGTCTCTGCATATGTTATTTGATCTGTATCACCCCATGGTTGCCTATGAGCGCCCTATGCTGGCTAGCATAGATATCAATGTTCCCACTTTAGAGAGGAGGAAACTGAAAGAGTGATTTCCATAATCACCCAGCTGGAAAGAGTCATAAGTGGAATTAAAATCCATTTTCTGAATCACAGGATTTAGAGGTATCAAGTCCAGTCCCTTCCTTTTACAGAGGAGGAAACGAGGTCCACAGGGCAAAGGAAGGGACTTGTCCTATAGATAATGAAAGACAAAAGTCAGTCTCTGGGCCAAGGCCCCTGAAACAGATGTTCTTACCAAGATATTCGCCTACTCCTCCTCTCCTTATTAAGAGGCCAACTGCTGGCCTACTTATTGAAATTGACCTCTGCAGTATCTGTACCCACAGTGTGGACACGTGACAATTTCTCCTCATCTTTCCCTCTCCTCCACCCCAAGCCTTTGGAAAATCCTCTTGGATCT
This sequence comes from Sarcophilus harrisii, assembly GCF_902635505.1. NCBI lineage: Eukaryota > Metazoa > Chordata > Mammalia > Dasyuromorphia > Dasyuridae > Sarcophilus > Sarcophilus harrisii. The sequence goes on from NC_045432.1 coordinate 10,117,495, forward strand.
TAATTTTTCCAAGTCACCTCCTTCCCCCAGCCCGTGGTGCCAACCCTGCCTTGATATCCCTGTTCTCTAGGCCTGGGAGAATTTTCAGGATCTCCCTCACAAACTTGGAGCAGGTATGGTGCATGCAGGACACTGGCCCCAGCCCCAAACAAGGACTTTGGAGCAACAGGGGAAGTAAAGAGCAGAGAAAGGATGAGTAAATGTGCAGGAGGCAAGGCTAGAGCTGCCAAATCTGTCTTCTCTTTCCAGTCTGCACTCCTGGCCTTGGCTTGGCACCATTTTCCAGGACATCCACACAGTCTATGTCCTCAGGATACCCCATGATCACTGGGGAGTCGGGACTGGGGACTGAACGACTGCTCCAGACATTCTGGGCAACTGAGCAATCAATCAATCAATCGACCTATTGACAAGCATTTTTTTTTTTTAACTCTGCCGGGCCCTGTACTGGGTCCTAGAGATACAAGGACAAAGAAAGAAACAATCCCTTCCCTCAAGGAGTTCATATTTGAATGGGGGAGATGACAAGGACATATATAAATATACATATGGTGTAACTGTAAGGAGAATAAATACAAATGAATACTAAGTAGGTGAATACAAGGTAGTTGGGAAGGGAAAGCATTAACAAGGACATCCTGGGAATTTATGAGTGCCAGCCACTGTCCCTGGTGTCACTAGCAAAGAATATTAGTTTAAAAATGGGCAGTGTGGTACAGGGGAAAGAACATCGCTTTGGAGTCAATTTGGTTGGAATCCCACTTCTGCTCTATGCGATGTGACCTTGGGGGGAAGAGAAACCTCAGTTTCTCCCTCCTTAAATTGAGGAGGTTTGAGTACATGATTTTTAGGTGTCTGAATCTCTGACCACCCATATACTCTGAGTTCTCTCCCAGCTCTAACCCTATAGGTAGATGATAGACAGATGGATAGATAAGAGGGATGGTAGGCAGTAGATATAGAATAGATGGAAAGATGAAAGACATATAAGGTAGATAAACATGGATGGATAATGATAGATAATATAGACAGATGAATGATATTGTTAGACAGATAGATGATATTGTTATAGACAGATGGATAGATGATACATATAGAGACTAGGTGATTTCTAAGAGCTCTCTTACGTCTGAATCCTCTGATATTTATATGCTGCCTGAGATTTTCTTTTTTTTTTCTTTTTTTTATTTAATAGCCTTTTATTTACAAGTTATATGCATGGGTAACTTTATAGCGTTAACAATTGCCAAACCTCTTGTTCCAATTTTTCACCTCTTACCCCCCACCCCCTCCCCCAGATGGCAGGATGACCAGTTGATGTTAAATACATTAAAATATAAATTAGATACACAATAAGTATAGATGACCAAACTGTTATTTTGCTGTACAAAAAGAATCAGACTCTGAAATATTGTACAATTAGCTTGTGAAGGAAATCAAAAATGCAGCTGCCTGAGATTTTCAAGGCACTTTCCCTACAACAAGCCTGTGTGGAAGGTAGTCTGCATAGATCTCTTTTAGGGAGGTAATAGAAACTGGGAGAAGGCAGTGATTTATTCAATGTCACATAGTGAGGGTTACATCTGGGTCACAAACCCGGGTTTCTTGACTACACTGCTTGGCTTCCTTGGTTCCATCAGAGCCCCAAACCCAGGCCTTTGGTTCTGAGCAGATCTTGGGGAGGAAAATGCTAAGCCATGAACAGAAACAGATCTTGTCAGTTATATGGAGCCACCAATCAGAGTATCCTGGTGTGGTAAATGTTGGATTTAAATCAAGCCACCTAGGTTCAAGACTTGTTTAATAACTCTTTACTTATCTTGGACTAAATTTCTTCCATTGTAAAGTGTTAGACTAGATGATTTCTAAGGTCTATGGATTCTATGACCCAGTGCAATGTAAGCTGTTCATAGGTAGGGATTAGAGCTGGGAATGCTCAGGGATAAGGCCTATATGTAGCTAGCTCCTGATTAGAACAAAAGGCAAATCCCCTGAATTGGTTCCACATTTGACTTTGTGCTATTTGAAGTTATAATTACACGAAACATAGACAATGGTTCCAGTCCAATAGAAATAGGCAGTAGGAATTGAAGTAATGTGATCACATCAGTGCATTCATTAGTTGCACTGAGGTGTGGGTGAATTTGGTTTATGTTTCTCTGTTCCCAGTGCCTCCTCTGCAACGGTTTATTGGAGAGGGAGAACAGTACCATAGAGTCAAAGGGCTTGGGTTCAGATTTCACCAATATTCCCACTAGTAGGATTTTGGAATGTCAGTGATATTCTCTGGGTCTGTTCCCTCATATGTAGAATTTGAGGGCTTATCTCGAATCTTAGGATTCTTAGAGTTACCTTTTAACCCTGAACATATCTATGAAACTATATTCATGGTTCAGACTTCAGCTTTGTCACTTACTCCCCTCTGGAACTTTGGGTTCATTGCCCTCCCGAGCCGATTTCTCCCTGAATCAGAGCATTGATCTGGATGATCTTGAACACTATGATAAGTCAGGACTTAAAGAAAAGTCACATCATTCTGGTTTGAGTCCTGCCTCTCAGAATTACTATTTGTGGGGGCTCTGTTGAAAGTCGTTGGAGTTCTCTGGACCTCAGTTTCCCCATCTGCACAGTGACTCCTCTGAGCTTCTCCCTTTAGCTGCAAAGTGAGAGTTTTGGCTCAGTTGGGTTCTGGAGATCCTCTGATCTGGGCTTCAAGTTTACTGTTACAACCATTGTGCTTTTGGGCAACTTTGCTCCCTTTTTTTGAGCTTCAATTTCCCCATCTGTGAAATGGGAGTCTTGGGGGTAGTGTTGGATTTGATGCCCTCCGGAAAGTGCCTCCCCCATCGTCCTAAGGAGCTGAATCGAATATTAAATCCTTTCTCTTCTCTGGGCCTCCGTTTCTCCGCCTGTGAAATGGAAGTATGGGGAGTGGATTAGATGCCCTCTGAAATTGAATTTTAAATCCCTTCCCCTCTTTGGGTTTCAATTCCTCCGGGGGCGGGGGCGGGGGCGGGACCCTTCTTCCAGCCACCGCGGCAGGTGGTTTGAAGCTCTTCCCCCCAGACGCGCAAGGGAAAAGTTGAGGTGGGGGAGGGGCGGCGGCCGGGCGGGCACGAGCCCTAACCGCTAGCAGGTATCTTTGTCTCTGCCCCTCCCTCTACAGCTCTAAACTCCAGGGCAGCGCAGGCGTACAACGGAACCGCTCCTCTGCGCCCCTTCTCTCCAACCCCCCCCCCCACGTGCTGCCCCCGCCCCCGGCAGAGCGCGCAGGCGCGCTTCTGCCGGCCCTTTGGCCGGGGCCCCAAGGCCGCGTCCCTTCAGTCCGAGCTCTGGGACCTGGTGGTGCGGACGCTCCGCTTCTGTTTTTCCGCTCGGTCCCCGCCCCCCATCCCCCCCCACCTCTCCCGCCCGCTTGTTCTCTGGGTTTCGAACTGCTTCTCTCTTTCTCCCTCATTCCAGAGGGGCGGCTGCTGCTGCTTCTGCGGCGGCGGCGGCGCGAGCCGCGGTCACGTGATGAGCATCCTGCTGCCCAACATGGCGGAGTTCGACACCATCTCCGAACTGGAGGAGGACGACGACGACGCGGCCGCCGTGTCTTCGGGCCTCGACGACGACTTCGACGATGACTTGGATGATGACGAGGACGAGAGGAACGAGGACAGCAACGACCTGGAACTGCAGCAGCCGTTGCCGCCAGGCCGGGTGATAAGCGAGGAGTACCTGCGGCGGTTGGCGCCGGACCCGGTGACTGTGCGCGGCACGGGTCACATCACGGTGTAAGCCGGGAGTGGAGGCTGCGGAGGTCAAGTCTCTGATGGTTCGGGATGCTGCAGTCCTAGGGGGTGGAGAGGACCGAGAAGGGATGGGGGGTAGGGATTGGGTCAGTGAGGTCCAGGATAGTTCCTCAATTGAGGGGAAGCTGACGGGACGGAATACTGCAGTCCGAGGACGGGGCGGGGGTGGCGGCGGGACGGAAAGGACCTAGAAGGGATGGGGGGGGTTGAACCAAGGGGGTCCCGGAACTCTGACAGGGAATCCCCTTCAATTGGGGGAAGCTGACAGGACGAGAGAGGGGACTGTAATCCCCAAAACAGGACCAAGGGGAGTATGACAGTCAAGAGGACCAGCATGCAGGGTGAGGGGCAGCTTGAGTGGACCAGAGGGGTCCAAAAGAGTGATAAACTAACCCTGATAAGAGAGTGAGGTTGGTGTTTGGAGGGGATGGTAAGCTGAGAGGACTAAGAGTTTGAGTAAGTAAACCGGGGGGGGGGGGTGTCTAAAAGAAGGGCCTTTTCCCTATGAAAGGGAACCAGGTTGGGGGCTAGAGCTGAGAAATCGGAAAGATACAGGACTTGAAGTAATTAAAGGTATTAAAGTTGGGGCTAAGGATTGAGGGAGTTTAAACTTGAAAAGGCCTGCGGTTCTAAACAAGGGGGCTGCTTACTCTGTTAGGAAGCCAGGTTGGAGGGATGGAGCTCAGAGAAGTGGGGGACTAAGTTGGAATCTGAAAAAAGGTTGGGGAGCCAAGTTTTTAGGGAGACTCCAAGAATTGATTAGAAGTCAAATTGAAAAGGGAGCAAAGGATTGGGGAGGTCTACAAAAGGAGTTACTTCCTTTGAAAGGAAAGGAAAATTGGGAAGGGGAGCCAAATTTGGGGGTGTGGAGAATTGCGGAGAATCAGGTTTAGGGGAGTTAAGAGAAAAGAGGGTGGTCCCAAAAGGACCTGCTTCTTTTGAAAGGGATCTAGGGTGGGGGTGGAGCTGAGAGAATGGAGGGGAGCCAAGGTGGAGGGGACTGAGGGAATAGGGAATAGAACAGACTCAAACAGGGGATGGGGACTGGGGAAGTCTTAAAAAGAGGGGGAGGGAACTGTTACAAGAGTGAAATTCAAAGAGCTGCAGGGAATTGGGAGCTTGAGAGAACTGGAGTGCAGAGGGAGCTGCAGACAGGGGGACACTGAGGACTGAAGATAGCCAAGTTTGGGGGGGGGCTTAAAGAACAGCAGTCCCTGAAAAAGGACTAAGGGGAATTGGTTTGGGGAGTGAGCTTGAGAGAACTCAGGGCAGCCCCTTTTGGCAGGGTTAAACTCCAGGCCAGTGGCCCCTGGGAAGAGAGATGGGATATGATCAAGCTGAAAGCATTGAGGGGAGCCAGGTGGGAGGAGACTGCAACCCTAAAACATGGTCCAGTCGTGGAGGGAGGTGGGACTGTGTTGGGGTAGCCAAGCAGGCTGGGAGAATATTGGGGGGACATAAGTGAAGGGGAGTGAGAGGTTGAGAACTCAGTGGGAGAGAGTGTAGATGAGGCAGAGTGATGCTTCAAGCCAAGTCCTCTGACTCCTGGAGGCAGAGCTTTGTCCGTTGAACCAAGCACACTGGCCCTTTGGTGGTGCTGCCAATTTCATATAACAGCCTCTAAACTGCAGAATGGATTTGAGAGGGCATCCCTCCTAGGATTGCCAATGGTAGCTGCAAACACTTAGGTGAACCCCTCTAAACCCCGTTATAAAAGAATTTGATGTATAAGTGATGGATCTGTGAAGAAAATGACCCTCTCCCTGCCTCAGCCTTTTCCACTATGATGTTCCTTTCCATTAGAGGTCAGGTGTATATGTTTTATAAGCATTGGTTTCACCTAGATTCCAAGAACACATGTCAATGTAGATAAATGAGTAAATTACCCCTCTGGGAGCAAGGAAAACTTAGCCAAACTTAAACGAGGTAGTTTGTTCTTTGGTAAAACTCTTGAGTCATCCCTGGAAAATTAAACAGTCCACCAAGCAAAGGTTAAAAAAAAATCCTCCCAGCATAGTGGCTGCAGAGGAATTTTTCCAGGGGTCACAAGAGCTTTTGAAAGCTACTTGTTCACTGTTGTGTTTCTGGACTGTAGGTACTTGGAACTTTACATACTGCATCATGTTTTCATGATATATTCACTCTTTTACTACATTTTCAGGAACAAATCAACTTTTTTTCTGTCAAGTTATCATGTCTCCATTTTCTGTGATACCCTCAGAGCTGTTGACTTCACATACTTACCCTTCTCCATTAGCAACTTTTTATGGTCCTGTATTTTGTTCTCTTTCAATGAAAGATTTAAGAACAAAGCTCGTGGAATTGGGTGGGATAGGAGAGAGAGTTTATTGTTTTATTCTTGGGCAAATTGAAAAAGCAATTTGAATTCCCAATTTTTGGGTCCAGGAATGTTGCATAGCAGCAAGTCAGAGGGAACCAGTAAATGTAGAGAATGAGCTTACTGTGTCATTTTATTTTCATTCATTTTTTTTTAACCACTAGTGAAAGAATTTATTCTGAAAACTGATTCTATTTCCTTTGGAATCTACCAATTGCCATCATGTAGACAAATGCCCAGGACTGAGAAAACCCTAGAATCTTAGCTTCAGAGCCAAAAGGGCCTTGAAGGTCATTTAGTTCTGTCATTTTTGAGCTGAGGAAACTGAGGCCCAAAGGGCCATGTAATGACTTGCTCAGGATCCTAGTGGTAGTCAGTGGCAGATCAGGCATTGCCAGCTAGCTCCCCTGGTTCCAAATCTAGAGTGATTTCCACTTTGCCCTGCTGACATTGGCAAAGGCTCACCAGCACTTCTTTTGGTAAATTCAGACAGTAAGGAGTAAGGAGGCAGAGTTTGTTTCCTGGACCTTGTCTTAACCCCATACATGGCTAACCAGTCAACCTTTCCATTTCTCTGTCATTGAAAGGGAATAGAACTAATTTTTTTTCCTCAAATTTGGACTCTTCTTCAGTGATAGGTGCAAGGCTCCTTGTGGCTCTCCAGTCCTGTCATGCTAAAGGGCAGTGGGGGAGGTGATGAGCTGCCTTATAGGATGAAGGCCAAAACCTGAAACTCAAGAGCCTGGGCATTTTGGAGAGTTATTTAGTATCTTGTCTCAGCTGGGCTGGATCTTGGATTGAAAATTTTGATCAGCACATTAAATGATTAGAATGAAATTTCAGTAATTGTGAGGAAATGGGATAGCATTCTTGTGAGCTTTCCTCACGCCTAGTTTTAGGAAATGTTTAATCTCATGTTGATGTCTTCACATAAACTGTTTAAGGATGTGTGTGTGTGTCTGTGTGTGCACGCGTGCACGTGTGCAGGCCATTTAAACATTTCTTTTTGATTGCCAAGATTTGTATCTTTTCCATTGTCTGTATTTTTTTTAAATCCCAAAAAGGACTTTGTTTCTTTTTACAGTTTTAAATTTGAATTAAAATCCCCAAGTAGGACCTTTTTTAGAAAGCTGTGTTGACACCGTAAGAAAAGTTATTTTTTTGAATATTTGATGACAACTAAAGCACTAAAGAGAGGACAGTTCCTGCCCTGTAAGCATGGACTCTCCTTTCTCTATCCCCAGGCCATAGCTAGTATTGTATATCCCTTTCATATTTTTCTTAACTTTTGGGTTTGGGAAGCATTTGTGGATGGCACATTGGTTCTAAGGATGCTGTCACTGATTGCAGCTCCGGCAGCACACTGCATGGTGTTGTGTTATAGGAGGGCAGAATCCAGAATTCAGAATTGAGAAGCTATCAAACACCTCTGTGACCTTGGGCAAGTTAGTTCCTGGGCCTCATGTGGCCCGCTCATCTGTAAAATGGGGTGGGGTGATTGGATTAGGTCTGTGGAGGCCCAAAGAACCATGTTTCAATACAGCTGTTAACTCCCCATGGCTTCCCTTCCCTGGCACTTGAGGAAAGGCTTAGCGGGCCTAAAGCATCTCCAAGGCCCCTTGGTGCTCCAAACCCTATGCTCCAGTTTGGGTTTCCTCCTTTTTTTTTTTTTTTTTTTTTTTAAGAAAGATATGGAAAACAGTCCAAATGTTGGGCAAGAATAAAAACAGAAACATTTAATGACACAATTGTTTTTGAATTAAGAAGCCAGTGACCAGATGAGATAGTCTCTCCATTTGGCATTCCAGTTCCTGAGTGGGATGTTTCTAGAGTGGAGGAACAGAAAAAGCTGCCAACAATGAGAAGCTTCTGGGTCTCATTGACAGAAGTAACACTTGTTTTTGTGCTCCTTTCTTATAGGAGTTGCACCCAAAACATTTTGTTTCCTTGATGCTTATTGCAATTTCTGGTATTTTAAAGCTTAATTTGGATTTTGCTAATTGGGATCATCCACATATAGGTTGTTATTGCTAATCAGAGCTTTTTGTAGCACTTTGAGGTTTAGAAAAGTCTCATAAAAGACCTTCAACTGCCTGGTATAAAGAAAATCCCATGTCTCAGATTTGAAAAGGATCCCAGAACACTCGGATCTGGCCTGGCCCTGGCTTCTGCAGCTTTGTATAAAGCAGAGATTTTGGGCCCAAAGCCTGCCTCTGTTGAGGGAGGAAGGCCATCTCTCTGTACTCCCTTAAGTAATTTAACTTTCTGAGTTTCCTCTACCAGTTGAGAAGGTTGTGCTTAATGCCTTCCGGGGTCTCTGCCAGTTTGAGATGGTGGATTGATCTCCTCAGGCAGTCTTTGCTTAAGAATCTTTAGTGAGAAGGGAGCCTATTCCCTCAGAAGCTTCTCTTTAAACCAACCTTCCCCTCCCCGGCATTTTTCCTAGTTCTGTCTTCTGGAGCCAAGCAGGACAAATCTCTCTTTCTATATGCCAGCTCTTCACATACTTGGGGATAGCTCTCATACTCTTCCCTGTATCTTTTCTTCTGCCTCAACTCCTCCCCAAGTTTCTCATACAGCCTGATCTTGGGGCCTTTTACCATCTACTTTGGCCTCTTTTGGACACCCCAGCTTATCATTTACACTTCTCCCAGGTTTTGTTTTGGCTAGTGAGATGCTCTTCTACCCCTGAAGCAGCCTGGAAGATTGCTTTTGCTATCTTGGTTGCCATATCACATTGTGGACTTACTGGAGCCTGTGGGCCATTGAGGATCCCAGACTGTTTTCAGATGAACTTTTAATTCCTATTCTCCCTAGTAGCAATTGGCGAATAGCAAAATGCTTCATTTTACAAGGAAATATTTGGGTAATATTGCTTGGGTCACATAGCTGAGGTCACCAAGGGTCAGAGATGGGAAGTGACTTGCCCAGGACCACACAGCAAAGCCCTTGGGTGCCTAGGACTTCCCCCCTGGACCCCAGGTGCTCAATGTAGTGCTGAATTCAGTGTATCTGCCTACTTTGTATAAAGGATTTCCTAAGCAAACGAATGGAGTTTTAGAAAATTATTTTGGGGGAAACATCTAACATTTCTTAAGAAGAAACTTGACAGATTTTGACTGACTTTGCCTCCACATAATCCCAAATGGTTGGGCTTTTGCTGTAGTTATGATAACTGCCAGATATCCTTAGAAAGAAAAAGAAATTCAAAGTTTGGAGGAGTTGATACAGACCCGTTTATCATCATTAATCAAGAGTGAATATTTATTGATGATCTTCTATGTGGAAGTCTAGATTAGCCTCCAAACAAGGTGCTTTGCCATGCCTCTCCTAAGCATTCAGTAAAGCCTATGAGCAAACTCAGGTTTTTGTTGAATACTTGCTGTGTGTCAAGGACTGTGCTCAAGTATAAAGCAAACGACTCAGAAATGCTGAAATCTTTTCTTCACCTAACTTCATGAAATCTGCCTTGCCCAAATCTGGTCATTTACTAACATTTATTGAGTATTGCACCATCCCCTCCTACTCAGCATGGCCCGGGCCAGATTCCTCATTGTTCCTGCCCTCTGCCAGCAACCCTTCCAGATGAGTTCATGGTGGCATCATTCTATTAGGTTCCCAGGCACCAAACCTTGGAGCCATTTGCATTATTGCCTCACAATCAGTTCCTATTTGAATTTGGTTCCCAAGTCCATAATCCATTAGAACTGACTCCAATCTAATACCCCACCCTGAGAGATGGTCTCTCCGGCTGTTCACTTTCTGTCCACACTCACTTTTCTCACAGTCCAGCTCCCTGGGATTGTCTGTGTTCCCCCTAATGCGCCCTTGTTATCCTACCTGCCTCTAGTTTCTTCATTAATCTGCTCTCACTAGGGCTGGCAGAATTAACAAAATAACCCTGTGATTGTGTTTAAGAGCTTGTTCTGACTGCCTGTTAACTTGGGCAGAGCAGCTGTGAGCCTGCTTCCCAGCTATCCTGGCCCTTCATGATACCAGCCCTGCTCTGCCATCAGGTCTGATTCCTGGCTTCCCCTTAGCACTTACCTTCTATTTCATTGAGGCCCATCCTACTGTCTTGCCCACATACCATGCTCTTTTCTGCCTCTCTGCTTTTTGCTCATGCTGTTCCTCCTGCCTAGAGTGCCCGTCCTCCTCTCTGCCTATCCATATCCACTTCAAGGCCCAGCTCAAGTACTGCCTCCTCATGAAGCCTAATCTGCCTACTCTGGAGTCAGAAGACCTGGGTTCGAATTGTGGCTCTGCTCCTTACTCCCTGTGTGGCCTTGGGTAAGTTCTTTAGCCTGTCTGGGCCTTGGTTTGCTCCTCTTCAGGATGAGAGTGTTAAGCTAGCTGGCCTCTTTCCACTCTAGCTCTGGTCACCATGCTAGAGCTCAGCAGGGTTCCCGAGCTCCAGGTCTAGGCAGTCAGTGCCACCAATGCTGTGGCCCCTGTGGCTCCCATGGTCCCCAGGCTTGTTCATTGCTTGTTTCCTGATGGCATTCTTGTCTCTCAGCTATTTTGAGGCTTTGATGAGAGCAGGTGACCCTGATGGGCTCCTCTGGGCCCAGTGCCTGATAGTTTGGTTTTCAGATTGCATAGAGAACAAAAAAATCTGTTCTTCTTTGGGAATAGACAATCTAGATCTAGGGTTCTTAACTTCTGGGGTCTTTAACAAAGCCAGGGTTGGGGTGGAGAGGGAGAGTAACTGCATTTCAATAAAGTTGACTTCCTTTATAATCCTCTCTATTTTATTTGATGCATTGAAAAAGCATGGTTCTGAGAAGGGGCTTGGACATGGGCTTTCTCAGACTGCCCAGGGGATCCAGGACACAAAAAAGGTTAAGAACCTCTGCTGTGCAGTTGAAAGACTAAGGTTCAAACTCATGAGTACGAGATAGTGTAAAAGGGAGTGCGATCACACAAAGTGGGGCTTGGGCGGCAAGTGTGGAAGTTGTAGCAGCAGACCTCTTGGAAGGGGGCCACTCAAGCTGGCCTTGCAACCTGGGTCTTCACCCAGTAGATAGACTTCACTTGAGTAGATGCAGGAGTAGGAGTAAGGGAATGGGATAATTCAAGGAAAAAAAAGTTCTTTTCCCCAGTGATTATGAGTATGTTAGGGCACCTTATGAAAACAATCTAAGGTCTACAGCCCTGATTTCTTGTGAACTACTTTAGCTCCGCAGCATTGCTGAACTCCAATTACATTCATAGGCAACACTGTCTGGTGCTGCTGTGAATAAATAGGTCCCGTCCAGGATCTCTCACAGTGCTGAACACATAATTGGCACTCAATTAATACTTATTGGCTGGTCGAGTCACTGTGCCAACTTCTTGTATCACAAGCAGTTTATGCACAGGAAATAACAGTATCAGCACCTCCAGGAATGGAGCTAAGGCCATACCGACACCAGTCTTATTAAGCTGGCAGCTATGTGTGAGGGGATCTTTAAACTCTAGAAGAACCAGACAAAAATGCTCAGTGAGATTCTGGGGAAAGGTACTTTGCTTGCTAGCAGGGAGATCAGGAAGGCTTCCTGGAGGAGGTAGTGTTTGAGCTAAGCTTTAGAGGATAGTTTGGAATTCAGCAGAGGAAAAGTGAGCCTCATGTTCCATGAGTAGTGAACCAAGTCACAGAAGTGGGAGGTGGGAGGACCCCAGAATATGTTTTCAAGGACTGAGAGGAGCATGTGAATGAAACTAGTTTAGCAGTTGGATCGCACCACGTTATGGAGGCTTCGAATGCCAGGCAAGAGCCCTTGAACTTTGGGAAATAGGCAGTTGGCCACTGAGGATTTTTGAGCGTAGCAGAGATGGGAGTCATTGGTGTTCTGCTTCATAATAGAGCTATTGTGAATATGTATCGTATTGATTTCTTCGCAGACTGTGATGTGAGCTCCTTGTCTTGTTGATGTTTGTATCTTTCTCAGAGCCTGGCACACTGCCTTGCTCATAGTAGGTGCTCAATCAATGTTTGTTGAATCAAAATACTCTTAAGTTGCTTTTTTGCATCTCTAATTTTTCATCTTTAAAAAATGGATGTTACCTCAAATGGATAGTATTACATACTATCCATATTGAAAGAGCATAGCATTTCCACAATGAATATAACCTGAGATATAATGATGACTATGTGTATAACATAGCACCTTCCTCAGAGGCTTCTTGATGAATCCAGGCAGGGAGGAGGTCCTGGTTTCTCAGAGGTTCTGCTGATACAGTATGAGCAATAGGAGCTCTCGTGGTGCCGCAAAAGTCCAGAGTACATGTCTGGCAAGAGAAGTATGCTCTATCCTGAGAGAAGTCTAGTGAAACAGCTCCTCTTTGTAGAACCCTTGCCAATTAGGAGAGAATTTTGATTTATCAGAGTGCTGTGGGAGAGGTGATCCTTAGATTAGGAGCAGTGTAGTAAGTGGAAGACATGGGGAAACCCTGAGTCTACTCCCCCTCCCTCCCTTAACCAAAAGTCACAACTGAGCAGGGCCTTTTCCACACACTGAATAAATTGTGTAAAATGGAGCCCTTCCACATAGTGAGTGTTGTGGAATTATCAAATACTCTCATTCCGTGCTTGTGATCACAAAATTTTAATTTGAAGGCAGGGCAAATAAAAGCTAGTCCAGAAACTTCGAGTCTTACCAGTGATAAGCAGCAGGGACAAGTTTCAGGAAGAACTGCTACTGAAAGAAGAAAGTTTCTAGCAACTAGAACGGCCAGAAGTTAGGGAGGGGGGCTGCCTGGAAAGGCAATGAGCTTCCCTCATTGAGCAGTGCTTGAGTAGTGGCATTGATGCCTATTTGTCACAGGTATTGTAATTCTGATTCTTAAGTAAAAGCAGGTTGGACTTTTAAAACGACCCCTTTGACTATGAATCTGTATATGGGATTAAAAGAAAGGTCTTTGAATTAGGTTACTCCCGGCTTTGTAGTCTTTTAGCTCAGTATTTAGTAATGTTTATTTGCAAATTATCTTTTAGCATTACTTTATGCTTTCATAGATTTATGTCATTAATACTCTTTTACAATGAATTGGAATCAGTTCTTGGGGGAAAAGATAAAACAGGAACATGGAAATTTAGTTAAGTGAGGCCATTTAATAGAATAAAGAATGATTACTGAATTGGCCTAAATTTTGCATTTCAGCACTGATCATTACACTGAGCATTACAGCAATATCCCAGCAAGGGATGTTTCTAGAAGGTGGAGATTTTGTAAGGTTCCTGAGAATCGAATTCCTGAGAATGTTGGATCTGCAGGGCCCTGCCATCTACAGTTGGGTGAAACAGTTGCCTATATGTCTATGGGGAAGAGGAAATGGTCTTAAAGAACAGAACCAGAGCAAACTTCACTGATTTCCCCATTATACTATTGGAACACTAGTGTAGACTGGTTCCAAGGAGTTGAGTGTGACATGTGGGACTTCAGTAGAAGTTCTCCACCTGTGGCTGACCTATCTCTATCGGCTATCTAATCTCTAGGTAGAGTAAACATCCTTCATGAGCAAACGGGAATTGGTGACATTTCTTTTATTCCAGTTTTTTTTTTTTTTTTTTAAATAACTTGGGCTTAACTGTTTTCAAAATGACTGGATGAGGGAAAACTGTACTTTCAATTGCTTTATTTCACATACATTTTCTTTCTATTATACATGAGTCTCTTGACGTGGATAATATTTTTGAGAACCACTGGCTTTAGGTTCAAGATGCTCTGAGATTGTTTTGGATAAATAAAATGGAGTAATAACAGATTGTCTTGGTACATATGCCTCGAACTCTCTGGTCTGCCTAGTGATGTTGGGATCCATTGGAGAGATCAGCAGACTTTGCTACCCCTTTTGTGATGAGGCAGTTTTCCCCAGGACTTATGAGCAGGTCTATCTGAGGCTGTTTGTTAAACCTGGCAAAGTGATTCTTTGCTTTGGCCCCGAAGGCCAGTTCTGTTTAACACTGTTTTGGTAGCTACTAATCTTTAATGAAGACCATTAACATAAATATTACAGCCCTGACTGTTAATTCACTAATCATTACTGGATAGTAACTATACTTTTAATTGCTTAAGGATTAGTGACCCTTTTGTGGAATCATAGGACTCTAGTATCTGATTAAGAGTTGAAATGGTTCTCCAGGCAAATTTCTTCTGGTCCTTTAAAGTCCAACTTAAATAGGGTCTTTTCTGGGAAGCCTTTCCTAATCACAACTGTCCATAATGGCTTTGCCCTTTGAGCCTTACTTAACACTTTGTTTTATAATTCTCAATTTCACTTATTATGTAATGTGGATTATAGCTGTGTGATCTTTCCCATTAGAACAGAAATCTGTGAGGTCAGAGTGTTAGCTAACTCTCAGATTTCCTCTTCCTTAAAGTAACACAGGTCTGAGTTATTCTCTTGCTCAGGAGATTTCAGGGATTTTCTCTTGCTTCCGAGATCCAAGACAAACTCATCTCTCTAGTATTTAAATGCCCCTCCTAGTCTGGTTCTTGGCTACCTTTTCAGCCTCAGCACACATCAGTCTCCCTCACCTACCTGAGGGTCCACCAAATTGGCCTTGTTTGCTATTCTCCACACAATGCTTCTGTACCTTTGCATTGCTTTGCTGGGCCTAAAATGCTTTCTAGTCTCCCTTGCTGAGAACCCTCTATTGACTGAGATGCCACTGTATAGCATACCTTTCCCGAGGACATTATCCCCAAAGGACATTTTCCATATTTTATTTAATTGAATTTGTTGATGTTGTTTTCCTGTAAGCACATGCTCCTTAAAACCAGGGTGCTCCATTTATTGTATCTAGGATATACTATAACATATTTAACATGTATAAGACTGTTTGCCATCTAGGGGTGGGGGTGGAGGGAAGGAAGGGAAAAGTCGGAACAGAAGTGAGTGCAAGGGATAATGTTCTAAAAAATTACCCATGCATATGTACTGTCAATAAAAAGTTATAATTAAAAAAAAAACAGGGTGCTCAGACTGGATTGTTCCCTCCCACTGGCCTAAACTTTCCATTTCTGCATTTGGGGTTTCCCCTTCTCATATATGTTGATCTGATCTCATTTACAGGACTTAGATAATGGACTTTTTAATAGCCAGAGAACTGCAAATGAGCCATAGAGTCCCATCTGATGTAGAGAAAGATCAGAGCAGGGAGCAGCTTCACAGCCCTGAGGCTTTAGCAGTTATCAACTTCAGAGATGTCTGACTCCCTTTGACCTGTTTTTATCTCTATCCTGCTTTAGCACTCCATCTCTCCAAAGTCAGTCCTGGCTCTTTCTTCATTCCACCATGCTCTGGCTGCTGCCTTTCCCCATCAGAAACCTTTTCTGTCCCTGCTACATGGCAGTAAAGGCCTCCCAGAACTAACTAAGGAGTTGACCTCTCTCCTCTAAGTCAAATGGAGGGGACTTGGATGGAATGGCCAAGGCTGGGCTTGGTCAGCTCCATGATACTATGAAAATGGATGAGGATTCTGACACAGTTTTGAGAGCACCAAAGACTGAACTTTGGATAACACCCATAATTAGGTCTGGGAGGAGACAAAGAAAAAGAAAAAAAAAAGTAAGAAATCCAAGCAAAAACCCAAAAGCTGTCAAAGAAGGGGTGCTATCATAGAACCTAGTTTTAAGGGGGAGGTTGTCAGTGTGCCTTTGGTAGAAAAGGTCCTTGAAATTGTCAATAAAGGAAGTCACTGGTGATGTGCTTGGGTAGTTTTAGTGAAATGAAAAAAATACAGGGAGGAGAGAAGCAGCAGTTAGTGGCAACTTCTTCGAGAAGTTTGTCAGTAAAAGGCAAGAGAGAATTAAGATGGTAGCACAAAGGGGTGCCAGAAATAAGAGAAAGTTCTTATCAAGAAGGGAAATGAACTATGCTTATTTGAAAACTGGAAGAAAGTGAAACTCCTGGAGAGAATAGAATGAGTGTGGCCAAATCTTAAAGTATTAAGGACTGGGAGATTAAGGTTGTGTGTAACGTGGTCTTTGAAGAGGGAATTTTTCAGGTTCTCTAAGACAATGAAGAAAAAGGAACATCTAGACAAGCCTCCCCAACTTTGGAAGTGAATTTCAGACATGACCCCTCATTGGTGGGAAATCAAAATAAGCAACTTAAGAAATCATTTTGCAAAAGGAACCTACTATGATGATTTACAATATGTATATAATGCTTTAAAACTTAAAATATCAACAAGCATTTGTTTGGCATTCACGGTGTGCTAAGCATTGTGCTAGGTAAGGCCTTCTGCCTTCAGGGAGCTTACATTCTCCTGGAAGATGCATCATGTTTATAGAGAAGTATAGGGAGAAGGGAAAAAGACTGGGCCTGTCATTTCAGTGGCATAGGCTACGCTGTAATTCAAGACTATTTTAAACCATGGAGATTATACTCTTTTAGAGAGCTTGTGAGAGATCTGAGAAGTGGTTTACCTTGGGTCTCACAGTCAGTTAGAGGCAGGACTGGAACTTGTGTTTTCCTGGCTTGAAGATTGCAATGTGCCTTTCCTGTATATTGGAAAGAATATATGCCCTCAAAGTGCTGGGTTTTGGAAGGGGGTGCAGATTATTGTGGAGATTGCATTCCAGTGATGGAATACAGGCTGTGAAAAGGCACTGGTCTGTACAGGGAGCTATAAACAATGTAACGAAGTGGGGAAGTAATGGGTAATCAACCTAAAAAGGCTGGCTGGAGCCACATCATGCCAGGCTTGAAATGCCCAAATATCTCCACTGCAAAGCAATGGCGACATCCTTGTTTGATAATGGTTTGTGAGGTTCTCCTCTAACCTTGTTAACAAAAAATTAATGAGGTTTAGAAATAGATCACAATATATCTTATTAGAAGGAATAAATAGGAAGGAATAATACATAGATGAGTATCTATCTATTATTTAGAAAGATGAACCAAACCTCATTTCCATTGGGAGTTGGTGTTTATAGTCAGTGCAGAGCACTCACTAACCATTCCAGTGATGCTGTTTTTCATTCTTTAGCTGTAAATTATTTGCCTCCAGAGAGAAGATGTTTGTTAATCAAAGTCCAGGCAATGTTGGGTTTTGTAGCCTACTGAATTCTTGAGCATTGTCTGAAAGCAATTTGAGCTCATGAAGACCAAGGAATTTAGTTTCATGTAAAAGGAGGATGAAGGACTAAATAGTCCCCAAGGTTCCTTCTGGGCTCTAAAATGCATGAACCCATTTTACTAAAATCTTACCTTTGGATATGTTTAGTACGCAAGAAGAATTTAAAATATACCATTGCTTCAATTAAATATGTAATGTCAGCCTTCTCAAAATGGAGCTCAGGGCTAATTCTGAGGTCGAGTCACAATAAAAAAGCTTCTTTGTGGAAAAGTAGATTAATTGCAGCCTTCTTGATTAATGCTTTAAAGTATTTGCATCCTAACAACTGAAGGGCCTGCTCTTATTCTGTGAAATAAAGTTTAAAAATACCTCAAAGCAAACCCCAGACCTTGGATTTTTTGACCCCTATACCATGGGCCACAAGGGTCACCTTGGACTAGTCACTTAGCTCTGGGAGCTACTTCCTGTTTCTTTGAAATGGAGAGCATGCTTGGCCTAACTACCTTGAAGGGAGATTGTGCTGAAAGTCCTTTGTAAACCTGAATATACTATAGTGATGTGAGAACTGTGAACCCCCTCAGATACTAGCTGTGTGACTCTAGACAAGTCACTTTACCTCTGCCCGCCTCAAAAGGTGACTGTGATGATCTAATGAGATGTCTGTAAAGCCCTCTGCAAACCTTAAAAGTACTGTGCAAGGGCTAGCTATGATCATTTCGGATTCTCAGTAGTAGTAATGTCTGTCTTACCCTCCAGTAGACACTAAATTTTACAGTCCTTGGGAATATGGGCTGGTTTCTTGACATTGTACAGCGTCCAGAACGATGGAGCTTTTTTCTGTCACACACAAAAAATTAGGTCCTGGGATTTGGAGGTAAATTTTATCGTAATTTTGGTCCTGATTTTTAAATGCAGCTTTTGTTTCGATTTCAAGTACAACTTCAAATTTTGTTCATCGCCTACACAACATTTTCACAGGACTAACAGTTTTATGTTTTTAGTTGTTGTTTTTAGCTAATCAGAATTGTTCATTGAACTTGGCTAAACTGTAGCTACAAATGATTACCAGTTATATTTTGCCTTTACTCCGAGTCTAGCAGCAGCAACCTGCAGGAGGTCCTGGCCTATTCCAGCCCTGTGGTGGTACTTGCCCCCAGTATTGTTCTTAGCTTTGCCATTGTGGACGTTTTTCAGTGGAAGCATTCCTTAGATTTATCAATGATTGTACTGTATTTTCCAAGAAGTAAAGATGTGAACCTAAGAAATGGCTCTTTGGTAGCATGTTCCATCCCATCACTTTATGGGTTTTGACAACCTCATGGGCAGCTTCTTGGACATTTTCTAGGACATTTTCTATTTTGTAGTTTCTCCAAAAGTTCTTTGGTCCCTTTTTGACCTGATTTTTCTGCAACTCTTTCAGCTATTCACAATGTTCAACTTCTGTCACTTTCCTCATTTGAATAAATACAAAATGTTCCTTCTGTGATTTGGAAATCAATTTTTTTTTGCTGTGCTGTGGTGGTGAGAAAGTTTGGCTGGACAGACACCTGTTTGACTGGTTTCACATCTTTTTCTTTGGAGGCTGGAATGCTTTCTTCTCCCTTAGCTGCTGCTCTATTTACAAGAAACAAATATTATGTTTGTTATGCTAATTGACTTCAGTTGTAATTTTTGGAAGACCAATCCCTTAGATCCCAACTAAGCCTTTGTCTCATTGTTTTTAATGCTTATGTTTTGGATTGCATTTGGGAACCCTCTAACAGGGGAGAGAGCCTATTCTTTTAGTGGATGTGTTCAGGTGATGAGTGGGTTGGCTTGAGTCATTAAAGGAAGGCTATTTGGACTTCATCTAGCAAGCCCAAACTACATTCAGGGCCTGTGGTAATGGATACTGTACAATGTCAAGAAACCAGCCCATGTTCCCAAGGACTGTACAATTTAATGTCTACTGGAGGGTAAGGCACACATTACTACTACTGAGAATCCAAAATGATCATACCCTTGCACAGTACTTTTAAGGTTTGCAGAGGGCTTTACAGACATCTCAGTAGATCATCACAGCCACCTTTTGAGGCAGGCAGAGATGAAGTGACTTGTCCAGAGCCACACAGCTAGTATCTGAGGGAGAATTTGCACTCAAGTCTCCCTGATTGCAGGGCTACCTCTCTGCTCTGGCACCTAGAATAGTACAGAAATACATAAGGGAGATAGGTGCAAACAAGGTTCTATGTGAGGCCCAAGAGTGGTGGTGGGGAGCACATTGGTACTCCCTTGGAGGCTGGGGGAATCAGGAAAAGCTTCTTGGAGGAGGTGGTATTTGAATTGTACTTTAAGGGATGGGAAAGGCTTCAGGAGGCACAGAGGCAAGAAGGTTTTGTTGTTGGAAGTAGAATCTCATTTTTTTTTCTTCCTTAGAATTACTAATTTAATGGGGGTTATGTTCTAGCCCATAACAGTGTCCTGATGGCCATTTAAAAAATAGAAGTGACCCATATTTAATCTACTATAAGTAAGATACTACTATACTATCTAAAGCATAAGGTTAATTAAAGGGAGGCAATACTGTTGTTATTTATTCAACAAGTATTTTTCTATTATTCTTTTTTATAATTAATTTTCCCCAATTACATGTAAAAACGATTTTTAACATTTGTTTGTATCAAATATTGATTGGATGTCTCACATGTCCATAAGACCCTGTGGGGGATATTATGGTGGTCACAGGAAATAGAAACGTACACCTATCCTTGAATTTACAATTTAGCACAATGTGTTATTGGTTGTAATCCAGTCATTTGTGCTGTAGAATTTGGTCCAGTTTGGTAGAATATAATGCAGAGTTCTTAACTTCTTCATGATTCTGGATTTTTCATTACTGATCAGAACATGAAGGTGCAGCCTTGGGGTCAGGGAATTCATAAGGTTTTCTTTGGGAAAATTTGACAAGTTTTTGGAGAAGTGGTTGGGATACTTGCCTTTAGAATGGTGTATGTAGGCTGGTGAAAGACACTCCTATATTTGTGGCATAAACTGGGTGGTTCTGTGCTATCTTCCCTTCCATATCCCCAAAATGACTGACTGTCAGTCCGTGAACTGAAGGTGTTGAAGGAAAAGTATTTTATTCTGATGTTTTGAAGTTGTTAGATATATATCACCATTTCTTTCATTCACTCATACAAAGTAGACTTTAGTTAGAATCTGACTTTATTCCTTGTTGTCATGCTAATGTGCTTAATTAGGATTAACATTCCAGGATTTGAGTTCATAATGTATAATTTTAAAAACTTCCCAGATTAATTTTTTGAATTATATATGATCTCAATTCATTTGCAAAATTGTAGTCAATGGATATATTCAGAAAAATAGAAACCAAGGCTTTTGTGTGTGTGTGTGTGTGTGTATGTTTTAAACACAAGACCAGCCTATTAAAGAAACATGATTTTAAAAGTAAAGTTAAACAAGTTGAATAGAATATATCTTTTTTTTTCTCTTTATTTTCAAGGTTTGGCTTGAGCAACAAGTTTGATACTGAATTTCCCTCAGTTCTAACAGGGAAGGTAAGTAACAGTTTGTACTGAATTGTTGTGAACAAAGCATAACCAGGAGAGCAATATACACAATGACTAAAATAATTTAAGTGAAAACAGCATTAAAAGGCAGTTTGAACCTGTAATTGTAATAATCTGTCACAGTTTCAAGGAACAGATGATGAAATTGACCGCCCACCATACTCTGGATGTGGAATGTGGCATTGTTGGACCTTTGGGTTGTACTGAAATGGTTTTCTTTGTTTATTTTCAAGGGAGAGTTCAATTAAGTATGTGAGTATGGGTAGGGGGTGTGTGTGTGTATGTGTGTGTGTGTGTGTGTATAGAGTTGGGGGTGGGAGTGTGGGAGAAGGATGGGAGATTGAGTATTGGGGGGAGTGGATGTGTGTGTATATATATATATATATATATATATATATATATATATATATATATGAGAGAGAATATATGAAAGGAAAAATACTTAAAGGAGAAATGAGTTATGATATAAAATTTAAAAGTATTAACAAAATATTTTAATGTCAAGGACAATCAAACTAAAGTGAAAAGGTAAGATGGCCATTTCAGAAGCATCTTGGCTCACTGCTCATAAACTCAGACTTAAATATATTGAACAAACACACTGACCAGTTATTGGGCCTAAATCTTGTCCCCTTCCCCAGCCATGATTTTTTTTTTATTCATAGACCTTTATCATGTGACCAGATTCCACCACCATCCTGTCCTTTCCCTCACACAGATCTATATTCTGAACTGGTTTGCTTCTTTGTGTAGTAGTGGATATATGCAATAGTTGTGCTGGACCTGTAATGAAAAGAAATGTGTGTTTGAATCCTGCCTTGGATCTGTACCAGCCATGTGACCGTGGGCAAGTCCCTTAATTTAGCTGAGCCTCAGTTTCCTCATCTGTCAAATGGAAGTGATAGAGGCACCTATGTCATTTATAAGGTTGTTGGAAGATTCAAATGACATGATGTCTAGAAAGTGCTTCGCAAACCTTTAGATCACCATCTAAGTATTGGTTATTTTTGCACTTATGGAGTAGAAAGAGCATTGGACTGTTGGGATTCAGAAAAATTACTCTCAAATCCTAGTGCTAATACTGTGAAAGCAAGGAACAATTTATCTGAGCTTCAGTTTTCTCATCTGTTAAATGCTTGTTGAATCCAGTGGGGATCACTAGTCTGCTTCCATGATTGAGAGGAACTCTTGCAGGGTTGCATGTGTGCACAAAGTGCTGTGTAAACCTGAAAGGTGTACAGAAACATTGGCCTTGTACTGTTCTTTCTTTCTCCTGAAAGTGTTTTCTAATAGATTATATTTATACTATACATGAATGTGAATTAAAACATTATTTTAAGAGTGTTGCAATAGTTCCTCAGAGATAATTGTAGCCAGTCTGACATATAGAGAAGGCAAGATTGGAGCCACTGCTTTATGTCATGCTTTTCCCTTTTCATTTTCAGTTCCTTCTGACTTAGTAGTACATGGAGCTTCCAGTGTGCCAGACTGCATTCTGGGGAATGTTTGGAGCCCACAGGAGAGCCACTGATCTATAACCTCAGGGCTGTGTGTGAGTGTGTGCGTGTTTATGTATGTCATTAGGGAAGGGGGGAAAACATACTGAGTCATGGAATCATCAGTATCTCCTTCAGAGTATAAATCAGTATATCATTTTGAGGTGGCTGAAAGTACAAAGACTTTTTGGATTTAGAAGCCTAAAGAGTTTGTCTTTTTTAGTTATATTCTGTTTTATATTTGTACAGGAGTAGTTATAGCTATTTGTAACTGTGATTCTGC
Source organism: Sarcophilus harrisii (assembly GCF_902635505.1). Taxonomy (NCBI): domain Eukaryota; kingdom Metazoa; phylum Chordata; class Mammalia; order Dasyuromorphia; family Dasyuridae; genus Sarcophilus; species Sarcophilus harrisii. The sequence continues at coordinate 10,140,046 of NC_045432.1, forward strand.
TGTTTTAAAGTGTTTGTCATCCTGGCTCATTCATAATAAATTCTTAGCATGGGATCCAGTTTGTCTACTGATAATAGTGGCTTCTTCTTCCTATGATATCATGCTGTACTATCCAGATCCATATCCCTGCCTCATTCCCACTCCTAAACCCAAATTGTTTTTTTCAAAGAAGGTTCAGTCTGAGAGCTTAAATTCATCAAATTCAGAGCTTGCAAGGAGCCTTAGAGGGCATTGAGTCCATCTTCTTCATCTTACAGGTGGGCAAACAAATGCCTTGAGAGACAGTGACCTCTTTATGGGCATATATGTAGGAAGCAAGAGAACAAGAATTTAAACCTCAGCCCCCAACATAGTTTCAACAGTCTGTTTCTTGAGAATCTAGCCAAGTAGACTCAGGAAGAGTGTTTTGAGGTTAATTCATTTATTTTACTCTTTCATTTTTTCACTTAAAACAAAAAAAAACACATTTAGATTAGCAAAGTTTTCTCTTTTGTTATATCTTTGTAGGAATCTTGCATCATTTTGGCATCTGCTTGGGACACACATGATTGGAGGAGAGCCTGGCTTTCAGGTAGCTTTGTTGTGCTGAACGAAGAATTTTCTTAGAGCCAGCAAACAATAAACACCATGGGTACTACATCTTTTAATCAATTGTGTAATGGTAAAGATTGTTTGCTGCATATTATGCTTAGCAGAAACCTGGCTGATTCTTTCCAGTTTCCTCATCAAAGGTGCATTTAAATGTGGAGATTATTCTTATGAAAATTTTATGTGGATTGGAAATAGGTACTTGGGTCAGCAATTAGTAATGTTTTCTTAGTTGCCTTTAAAGAATATGTGAGATGTTTTTCTATGCATTTGGCATCTTTTCTGCCTTCAAATATTTTGAGAATTGATTTCTCCATACCCTCACAGTTGGGTTTTCATTTCATTCATTCAGCAAGCATTTATTAGGCACTTATTGTGGGCCAGACTGGGAATTCAAAAACAAAAAATGAGTCCGGATCTTCAAGGAACTCATATTCTTCTGCAGGGATAACAGATCTTCGCAGATTAACTGAGAAAGAGATACCTTCATCTCTGTCTGTAGCTTTCTCTATTGAGAGAGAGAAATTTCCATGGGAAAAGGCTACATCTGAAACGTTTTGGTATGTTCTTATTGTCATTTTCTTTGATAAAATTATTTATTGTTTCTATAATTTGTCCTTTACCTCACTCATTCTGAAGGATTATATTATTTAGCCTCCATTTAAGTCTGCATCGTTTCTCCAGATTCCCCTTGCTAATTTAATTTTTTTTTTCACTTTGGCTTGTAAAGAATGTCTAAAGTTTTTTCTTCATTTGCTTATGAGTGAGTTGCATCTTAGCACATGGTCAGGTTTTATAAAGGTGCCATGCATAGCTCAGAAATCATTATATTAATTCTTTTGACTCCCATTTAGTAATCTAGCATATTTAATTTTTCAAAACTTATTTAGATCCTTATCTTCTTGTTTATTAGATTTTTCTAGATTTGAAAAGGGACTCATTGAAATCCCCAACAATTATTGTTTTGTTGTCCGTTTCTTCTAATTAAATCGACTTTTCCTAGGAGAATTTAAATGCTATGCCATTTGGTGCATGTATAGTTAGTATTGCAGTTGTTTCATAATCTATGATGCCTTCAAGTGAATTGTAACTTCTTTCCTGTTTATCTCTGTTTATCTTTGACTACATCTGTTTTCATTGTAGTCTTGTCTACTTATGTGAATTCAATAGTGATACTATAGATTCTATACCATCCCCTCATTTTTACTCTTTGTGACTATGTTGTAAATGTATTTCTTTTAAGTAATATGCTTTCACTTTCTGTTTTGTTTTGTGGACTAGGTTGTTGCATTCATATTCATTTGATTCCATTGTTAGGTTTGTTTTACACCCCCCCCCCCCTTATATATTTCATTCCTTTTTCTCTTTGTCCCTCATTCCTTTCTTTATAAGGAAAAAGAAAGTGGGAAAAGAGAGTAAAATCAATACCAGTAATCTGAACTGTCTAATCTCAGTCTTTTCTCTCTTTACTCAGCCTAGACCCAAAATTTTAAACCCAGATTGGTGATGAAGTCCTTTAAAGTTTATAAAGCACTTTATATTTTGTCTCATTGGAGTCTTACAAAATCCTGTAATGTAGGTGCTTTAGGTATTCATTATTCCCATTTTACAGGTGAAAAAATAGAGACTTAAAGAATTGAAGAGATTTGCTCAAGCTCACAATTAAGTGTTAGTGGTGGAATTCAACTCCAAATCTTCTTGATTCTAAGCATAGTGCTCTTTTCACCTTGCCAAGCAGTAGATCACTATTTGTATGCTTTTAGGTGAGACTGGATGGTAGCCACACACAGAAGATAACCTTGCTTTTTCTTCCCTTGAACATCTTCCTGCCATCTAATCCTCCAAGCTGGAATGGAAGCCCATCCCCTTTTTTGTTCTCTGCTCAGGAGATTCTAAGTGGATGGAAGCCTAGCTGTTTGTATCATTTTATACCCTGCAAGATACTTCTGTACCTAACTCTTGGGTTTTCCCTGTCCTCTAAGATAAGGTGGATGCTCATATATTGACTTTTTAGTTTAGTATTTTTTATAATAGCTTTATTTTTAAAAATACATGAAAAATCGTTTTAAACATTCATTCTTTTTTTTTAGAATGCCACTTGTGATTTTATTTATTGTAATGGGCTGAAGCTTGAGTTGATGCACTGAGGTCCCAAGCACGTGAGGCTAAATAGTAATTGGACCATACTCTATTAATATATATGCTTGGAGAAAGAATGGGCCCCACCCATTCTTTGTGCAAGTCCTAATGTGTTGTATAGGAAATGACGATTTTGGTGGGTGGAGGCAGAGGGGCAGAGAGAGAAGCTGAAAGAGACTGCTGGCTGGCGTCTTGTTGCAGCTGCTCACATTGCTAATTCCCCTTCATCTCAAAAAGAATAAAGATTGAAGATTTTCCCTTAACCTGAATTCCTGACTCCGGCTGATTTTAAAATACTAGGTCATCACAATTTATTTTTTATATTTTTAAATTTTATTATAGTTTTTTATTTACAAAACATATGCATGGGTAATTTTTCAACATTGACCCTTGCAAAACTTTCTGTTCCAAATTTTCCCCTCCTTCCCCCACCCCTCCCCTAGATGGCAGGTGGTTCAATACATCAACATTCACTCTTGCAAAACCTTGCATTCCATATTTTTCTCCCTCCCCTCCCTAAACAGCAAGTAATCCAGTATAGGTTAAACAAGTCCAATTCTTCTAAACATATTTTCACATTTATCGTGCTGCACAAGGAAAATCAGATCAAAAAAGAAACAAAAAATGAGAGAAAAAACAAGCAAGCAAACGACAACAACAAAAAGGATGAAAATATTATGTTGTGATTTACATTCAATCCACACAGTCCTCTCTCTGGATGTGGATGGCTCGCTCCATCATAAGTCTATTGGAATTGGCCTGAATTACTTCATTGCTGAAAATAGCCATGTCCATCAGAGTTGATCATCATATAATCTTGTTGCTGTGTACAATGTTCTTTTGGCTCTACTTCACATCAGTTCATGTAAGTCTCTCCAGGCCTCTCTGAAATCATCTTGTTGGTCATTTCTTATAGAACAATATTCCATGACATTCATATACCATCATTTATTCAGCCATTCTCCAACTGATGGGCATCCACTCAATTTCTAGTTCCTAGTCACTACACAAAGGGTTGCCACAAACATTTTTGCACGTGTGGGTCCCATTCTCTCCTTTAAGTCTCTTTGGCATATAAGCCCAGTAGAAACACTGCTGGATTAAAGGGTATGCAGTTTGATAGCCCTTTGGGCAAATTGTTCTCCAGAATGGTTGGATCAGTTCACAACTCCACCAACAATGTATTGGTATCCTAGGTTTCCCACGTCTCCTCCAACATTCATCATTATCTTTTCCTGTCATCTTAGCCAATCTGCGAGATGTGTAGTGGTACTTCAGAGTTGTCTTAGTTTGCATTTCTCTAACCAATAGTGATTTAGAGCATTTTTTTCATATGGCTAGAAATGACTTTAATTTCTTCATCTGAAAATTGCCTGTTTATATCCTTTGGCCATTTATCAATTGGAGAATGGCTTGTATTCTTATCAATTTGTGTCAATTCTCTATGTATTTTAGAAATGGAGGTCTTTATCAGAATTCTTGGATATAAATTTTTTTCCCCCAGTTTTCTGGTTCCCTTCTAATCTTGACTGCAGTGATTTTGTACAAAACCTTTTTAATTTAATGTAATCAAAATTATCCATTGTGCATTTCATAACGTTCCTTAGTTCTTTGGCCATAAATTCCTTTCTTCTCCACAGATCCGAGAGGTAGGCTATCCCTTGTTCTCCTAATTTGCTTATAGTAAGGGTGACCTTCACATTTAAATCATGAACCCATTTCAGTCTTATTTTGGTATAGTGTGTTAGGTTTGGTCAATGCCTAGTTTCTGCCATGCTATTTCCAATTTCCCCAGCAATTTTTATCAAATAGTGAGTTCTTCTCTCAGAAGCTGGAGTTTTGGGATTTATCAAACACTAGATTTTATTTAGTATTTCTTTTCCCCCCAATACTTTAGTTTTATTGAGGTTGAAGGCAATTATTTTTGAGAAATATCTGATTAAGCTACATCACAAAACATTCTGTTGACACTTTTTGACTAAAGTTGAAATAGCTTTTTAGTTTTAAACGATCAAATTTAAGAACTATTTTTCTTGGTAGGGAGGACTAGATTTGTGATTTCATCTCTGTAATGGATTTCCTGTAAAGAAATTTCCCCTACCAATGCAGACTGTTACCTGTTAGCTATTTTGTACAGTTCTAGAGCTCAGGGATGGGGTCGGGTAGTTCTAAGAATTTAAGTTACTAGCCCTAATTCATAGAGTCAGTATATAGTTTAGTATTTCTTAAAGTGAATCTTAGAAAAGTGAAGTGATTGCTCATAGTCACCCAGCTAAGATGAGAATGCAGAGATCTTGACTCCTCCCCTGCCCAGAAACTCTCTTTGTGACACTATCACTTTCCACAGAGAGACAGAGAGACTTTTTTTGGTACTTGAAATATTAAATATCCTCTAAACATTTTCTTCTTCAAATCCATTTTCTCTCTTGAAGACTGTCAATTTATTTTGTCTTACACAAACTGAAAACCCATGATGCTATTTAAGTCTGGGTTCCTAAAACCTGTGCTGATAGAGTCCAGATTTCATGGCATTCTGACAAGGGAGAACGCTAGGAAGCCTGGGGAGTAAACTGTTGGTTGGCTGAGGGCCAGCAAAAGGTTGGAGATTCCCAGCTGCAGAGGCTGGCTACCAGAGGATGGTCCCCTACTGGTGAGGGAGATGGGTTGGGGAGGTTCATGAAGACCAGAGTTGAAGAAATGGCAGGAATATCCATATCACTGAAAGCACGACCATATTTAAGTAAGTATAACTCAAGTAAGTAGAGTGTTTTCTAATCAACATAATAGTACTTAAAAATAAAAATTCTGCCAAGATCCATCTATTTTGATTTTGACTATACTAGCTAATTAGTTCCTAGAAAGTTAAAATCACTGTAATCTGGCTTCAATTTTATATAAAATTATACAATTACAGGTCTCTAACTAGTCTAACACTTGTATAAATTAAATTTTATGTATGTGTGTATAAATAAACAATTGCAGATACTTTGTGTTTCTATCAGAAAATTTGTATTTTCAGGAACTTTTTTTTTTTTTTTTAGGAACCTTATTTTTTAATGGAAATTTAAGCTAAATGTTGTTGAAAATCCATAGGATGTCTCTCTTTTGAAATAATTTTATGTTCCCTGTAAAGCTTCAAGCTTTTTACCTGTTGATTGGGCAGGGTACCAAATTATAGAAAAAAAGCAATTAAGTAAATTGCTGTAAACTGGTGAGAAAAGTGATTATTTTTATACTTAATAGCCTAGATGGCCCCACAACTGCAAATGATGATGCTGGGTTCTGTGGAAATTATGTCTCTTACGTTCTTTTTATTTATTATATTATAAATGTAATCTTGATGCTTAAGGATGGAAATGTGGTTAAGTGGTGTTAGTGTTTGGATGGCTAGTAACTTCCTTTGATACCAAAATTGCTTTTCTTGATTGTATTTTTGTGACTTATCTTGTCCAAAGGTATCATTTCGCCACTTGTTTGTTTCATGGCTACACATGGGCTTTTTGTGCCCCAAACTTAGAAAGCTGGACAAGTTGATGCTTGAAGGGGAATTGTTTCTAAAGTCCAGAATAAGGATTTTACCTTTAGGTGCTTGGCTTTCAGCACAGTACTCCCATAAACCTAAGCTTACATTTTCCACACAAGTCTAATGAAACCTGTTGTACCTACATTTAAATTGTTTCTATTCTTGTCATTGGTGAGACCCCAGAGGTTCTTTGCAAGAAAGGAAAAGGATAAAATGTGATTAGAAAAATGTGAGGTCTAGGAATTTAAAACTATCTTGTGGTTTGGAGGATATAGCTTTTAGAACAAGTTTAACTCACTCATTTTACAGAAGAGGAAACTGAGGCCCCCAGGGGGCAACTAACTAGTCCATTTGTCCAACCTTTAAACCTGGTTCTCTGCATATTGGATTAACTGTCCTTTACCACTCAAAGCAGCTGCTTCTCACATGGCATGTTAACAAAATATTTACGAATTTAATTCTTGGCAAATGCTTAGCACTTAATTGGCATGTCAAAGATTTTTTTGGGAGGAGAGAATGTTTCCTAGAAGCACCTTATTTTTGAACAACACTAATAATAATTCTAGCCAGCATGTATGTAACATGTTTTACAAGGCAGTGTATTCTGCATTAACCTCATTTGATAAGCAAAACAATCTTTGGGGTAGGCAAGGTAACTGATCTACATTTTAGAGAGGAGAGAATTGACAGCTATTTTTTAGGTACTATAAACTTCATTAATCTAATATGTATCAGTGATATTTGCATTCTGGTCTTCAAAGATGTTCCCCTTTTGGTTTGAAAGAGGTAACATGACTCAGGAGGTTGTTGGACTTCATCATCTTCAAGGTTTTTTCCAACTTGGAATATGTGACCCTATGACTCTGGCTTGTTCAGTTATGGAGTGAAGCTTGGAGTTCAGTCTTGTTCTCGGGCTTAATTTTCTATCCTCTTTGTCAAGCTGTATTTAGGTCCCTGAATATTGAGAGACCACCAAAAGCTTGATTTTTTTTCAGTTATTACTCCTGTTACTTTGGCAGTGTCTGGGAAATTGAATTAGAATCAATGAATGATTCTTATTTGTGAGGACAAATTGTTAGAAAACAGGCATATGCCCATTTCCTAGGATCTCAAGGGGGTTGTTTAATATTATTATTTACTATAAATACCACTAATAGCTACTTTTTTCTGCTGGCTTGTTTTTCATTCCTCTATTATTGGAAGAGTTGACTAACATCTGTGGAAATGGCCTTAGATCCTTTTACTTTTTAATATCATCTAAGCATCTTGTCTATAATGATTTGGGAGGTGAAAGAGAGCACTGCACACATTTGTTTTGCATGTGATTAAAATAATAGTGATGAGTCTTGGTGACACACTTTGATTTGGGAGCCTGTCATCTGTAAGTCATTGAAGAGCTCTGCTTTTCCTGCAGGTGGCCCCAGAAGAATTCAAGACCAGTGTTGGCCGTGTGAACAGCTGCTTACAAAAGAACCTCCCAGTCAGCGTCAAGTGGCTGCTTTGTGGCTGCCTGTGTTGCTGCTGCACCCTGGGGTGCAGCCTGTGGCCTGTGGTTTGTCTTAACAAAAGAGTGAGTACAACATATTAAAGCACAGGGGCTACCTTTGGGGTACATTTTGCCCTTCATTCTAAGCCCAAAGGGAATAAGCAAAACAGTCATTCCTTTGACACAACTGTGGTTTCTCTAAAGCACTCAGTCTGAGATTGAAGCTGGATTCTGTGAGTCTCTGAGGGGTGTGTGTGTGTGTGTGTGTGTGTGTGTATTTTCAAATGTAGGATGAAGATTATTCAAAACAAAGTCAATAAAAATTGTCAGGTTTCTCTTATGTGTTGGGCATTGGGGATCCAAAGACAAATGAACTAGTTTCTGCCTTCAGGGAGATTCCAGTCTACTAGGGCATGTCATATGTTCACGGAAACGTAATTATAACGATCCCAAGGAGAAGAGAACACTATCATATGGGAGCCATTGGGCAAGGCCTTCCTTAGGAAGTAGTGCCTGAGTTGATCCTTGAGGTAGAGGCAAGGAGTGAGTGCACTCCAGACATGAAGGGTAATGTGTGTCATGGTGGAAGAATGGAACATGACCTGAGGAGTTGAGAGAATAGGCTGTGAAAGAGGAATAATAGGAAAGTAGTCATTCAAGGTATGTTGGAGTCAGATGGTAGAAGGTTTGAAATGTTAAATTAAAGAGTTTTTAATCCTAATAACAACCAAAGAAGTTTAGACTTCTAAGAGTCCTTAGAGATCAAATACTACTACCCCCATCCCTTTTTCCAGATGAAGAAATTGAGTCCCAGAGGGCAGATGACTTGGCCATAATCATACAGATGGTATATTGTTAAGGGGCAGGTCAATTCTCTGAGAGCCTCCACAGCTATGGATCATAACATCTTAAGGAGTTATAGGGCAGCCTTTGCTGACACAGGTGTTGCTGACTGGGAATGAGATAAATTGGAGGCAGAGGAAAGAGGAGAGAGCTCAGGCAACGCCACAGCCTCTCAGAGAGGTCAGAGAACAGCAACTGCCTCTCTCAGTCTCCTTGTATCATCCCCTCACAAGAGGAGATCCATTCTGCAGGTCTGGGTTGGATCTCCAGCAGCCACTGTCAGGTGGCTTCTGTGTATTCCAACAGTAAATGGCTAGAAATTGTAGTCAGATTCTTTGATTTATTTCTGGTTTGCTGAATTCAGTCCATTCTGATTTCTGAAAATTGGGAAATATGTACCCTTCCCAGGTCTGTGATTCCTCTAGTGCTCTGCATGATGGTTCATAAATCCCTGAAAATGGTTTTAGGGCAGCAAGATGCTGCAGTGGATAGAGTGCTGGGCCCAGAATCAAGAAAAACTCTTTGTGAGTTCTAGTTTGCCCTCAAATACATAGTAGCTGTGTGACCCTGTTTGCCTCAGTTTCCTTATCTGTAAAATAAGCTGGAGAAGGAAATGCCAAATCCCTCCAGTATCTTTGCCAAGAAAGTCCCACACAGATTCAAGAAAAGTCAGACATAACTAAAATGACTGAGCAGCCATGTTATGTCCTCTGGTTCTTTCAGTACTCAAGGCCTCACTCCCTTTGCTGACGTGAATATAAGGCAAATGGTTGTTTCTTCTTTTGTGATGTATCTTGGCCTTCACTTCTTGACTGGTCACTGTTTTCCTGTTCTTTCCAATCCAAGAATCATTCTTGCCAGAGAAAACAGTGTTCACATAAGAATGGAGCAGCTCCTGAATTTTCTTAGTCCTTGCCCTGCTTAGAGGTCACTGTCTTCCATAGACAGTGGGGGATGTCATCAGCATAGGGAGGCAGCTTGGCCCTTTCTCTGCCATTTAAAGTCTTAGAGCATTGCCTAGTGCCCTCTGAGCTCACTTAACCAGTGTGTGTCCAAAGAGGGACTTGTACCGAGACATTCATTGTCTTGAGGCCAGCTAGGCCATGCCTCCTTGTACCATCATGTTGTTCCCTCGTGATTTTCCAGGAGCAGGTAGTGAGAAACATTTGTGTTACTAAACCTTGGAGGCTCACTCATGTTCTGGCTGCTCACTCCAGGAAGAGAGATCTCCTTCTGATGGTCACCAGGCACCTGACTTCATTCTGTTTCCCCTGGTCCTTTGTGGGTGAGCTTTCCTTGAAGGACAAGCAGCTGTTTCCTTCAGACTCTTCCTTCTTTTGCCAATCTCCTGGTGTACTGTACACCTCCTTCCCACCTTATCTGTGTCATACTTCTTACCCTCCAGCCTTTGGTCCCAGGGCATAGTTCCTCTGTGCCTCTTCAGAGGCAGTTTGTTTTCACTTTGTAGCTCTTTAGTTTCTTAAAAGAATATTTCATTGTTCCTGAGATGAGGATGCTCATCAGGCAGGGATCACAATTCCTAAGCTGTGGTGTAAGAACAAAGTACTGATTCTCTGGGGTTTACTATAAGCTTTGACTCTGTGCTTTGTACCAGTAAGTCTAAGTTAAACCTGCTTGGGCCTTCTCTCTTAACATAACATAAATGTCATAATGCTTGAATTTAAGTCCTTAGTGATTTAAAATAGAAAGGATCTACTGCTTCTGCTCATTAACGTGTAAATTTTGTGTGTGTGTTGTCACTAAGATTTTATTAACGACACAACACCCTTTAATATGTGGCTCCTGCTGAAAGTCTCCAATTAGCTTTCTTGACCAGCAGCAAGTCTCAGTGGGCTCTTTGCAAAAATCTCCAATCCAAGGCAGGAGGACTCAGTAGAAAGGACACAGGTTTGGGAGTCTGAGAATCCTGGCTTCCCCATGGCCTGCATGGCTGACATTCTAAGGCCTCTCTGAACCTTAGGGTCCTTATCTGTCCTATGTGGAGCAGGGACTGCATGGTCTCTAATGCAGGGTCTTTCAAGCTCTCAGCCAATTAGCCTGGAATTATTGCCTGAACTCAGAAATTTTAGATTATTTAAAATAATTGTGATGACAGATCTATTTCTAGACCTTATCACATATCGTCTATTCTTAACTCGTCTTCATTGATCATGAGTAAAGGAGAGGGAGGGATAAAAGGAGGAAGGGACCCTCACACACACAGACAGAGTGACATAAAGAAAGAGGGAGGAGGAGGGGAGAGAGATAGAGAAGGGAAAGTGAGTGAAAATGAAGAGAATGAAACAGGGAGAGAGGGGACACAGAGACAAAGGATTCAGATGGAGGAAACTGACCCTTAAAGTATAGACAGGCTGATCTCTCTCTGGTTCTGTCTGCATTTTTAAAGTCCGAAAAGAAAGAAGAAAAACCCAAGTATCAGCTATACAGAAACAAAACATTTAACTGAATGGACAACCTTGGAGTCCCCACCTGAATTTCAGTCTTTGAAATAAGAGAAAATAGTTCTGCCTGGTGTTAAAGGCAGTCATGCCATGGTGTGGCCCTCCAGTCACATCTTAGCATGTTTTCTGGGGAGAGAGAGTCAAAGAGAAGCTAGTGCCATTAACCTTTTGTACTGAGGACAAGCAGCCTAATGCAATGATAGAGAGATATAGCCTAGGGATTCAGTCATCAAGTACTTAGGAAGCACTGACTGTGCTGGCTATGAAGGAAACAATTTTTCTTTCACAAGGAGTTTATGTTCATGTGTGTGTGTCAGTATGTGTATGTATGTATGTGTGTGTATACACATGTATATGCATGTAATTGATATCAGTATCCATATAGCTTAAGTATAAAGTTAATAAGTGCATGTAACTCCACACATATGCAGCTATGAACAGAGGGAGGACGTTGAAAAATTGGAAGATTCCAGAATGACCAGACAGAAGATGGCACCTAAGCAACAAGTAAGGATTAGAGAGAGTACATGGAGAAAGAAGGCCAGACTGGGGGTAGGGCCAGGAGGTTGAGAGGGGGGGAAAATGATCAGGGAGGCCAATTCCTCTTCCATAGGTTTTTTCATTCTCCCTGCTCTTGGCAGCTGCCTGCCTTCTAATGAAGCTGACCATCTGTGCTGGTGGAGGGAATTTCCACATCCAAGTTCTCTTACAAGTTGTAAAGCAACAGCACAGCCAATGTCTGTCATCCCAGTTTCCTTAGACAGCCTTTCTCAGCCAGTTTTCCCCATTCCTGGGGTAGTTCCATGAGATCCCTCTTCATTATTAGTCTCAATATCCCCCAGCTTGGAGCATAATGCCCTGCACATAAAAACTGGCTGTTGGGCACCTGAAGGAATGAATCATCTATCCCTTTGCTGGGCTCAAAACTAGAATTAGCATTTGTATCGCATTTGTATAGCATACCAAGAGCCAGACAGCTTTCTTTTTTTTCTTTTTTTTTTTCTTTTTTATTTAATAGCCTTTTATTTACAGGTTATATGTATGGGTAACTTTACAGCATTAACAATTGCCAAACCTCTTGTTCCAATTTTTCACCTCTTACCCCCCCCCCCTCCCCCAGATGGCAGGATGACCAGTAGATGTTAAATATATTAAAATATAAATTAGATACACAATAAGTATACATGACCAAACTGTTATTTTGCTGTACAAAAAGAATCAGACTCTGAAATATTGTACAATTAGCTTGTGAAGGAAATCAAAAATGCAGGTGGGCATAAATATAGGGATTGGGAATTCAATGTAATGGTTTTAGTCATCTCCCAGAGTTCTTTCTCTGGGTGTAGCTGGTTCAGTTCATTACTGCTCCATTGGAAATGATTTGGTTGATCTCATTGCTGAGGATGGCCAGGTCCATCAGAACTGGTCATCATATAGTATTGTTGTTGAAGGTCCTGCTCATTTCACTCAGCATCAGTTCGTGTAAGTCTCTCCAGGTCTTTCTGAAATCATCCTGTTGGTCATTTCTTACAGAACAATAATATTCCATAATATTCATATACCACAATTTATTCAGCCAATCTCCAACTGATGGGCATCCACCAGTTTCCAGTTTCTAGCCACCACAAAGAGGCCGCCACAAAACATTCGTGCACATACAGGTCCCTTTCCCTTCTTTATGATCTCTTTGGGATATAAGCCCAGTAGTAACACTGCTGGATCAAAGGGTATGCACAGTTTGATAACTTTTTGAGCATAGTTCCAAACTACTCTCCAGAATGGCAGACAGCTTTCACATAACCTCCTCTGGCATGGTCTTGTCATTGAGTCATTTCAATTACGTTCGATTCTTTGTTACTCCATTCGAGGTTTTCTTGGCAGAGATACTGGAATGATTTACTATTTCCTTTTCCAGCTCATTTTACAGAGGAAGAAACTGAGGCATACAGGGTGAAGTAACTTGTGCAGGATCACAGAGGTCCCAAAGGTCAGATTTGAACTCAGAAAATCACTCTTCCTAATTCCAAGTCTATCCCTCTGTTGCTAAGTTTCAGGGTTGTCATTGGTAACCAGGCCTTCTGCCTTTTGGGGTTGTTCCATGTCACCATTAACTATGAATCTCATATGTGTTGATTGCCAGTGAGATTACCTTTGGGAGATTCCAGTACCCATGCACAGTTAGCGCAGATCTGCCTTTGTCACTTGGAACCCTCTCACCGGTTTAGGTTGGAAAAAATGTCCATGGGCAGATTGAATCCTTCCCTGCCCAGTGCCTGGCTGGAGTTAGTGTTCCTTTGACAGAGGAAGTGAGCCAGGGTATTTGGAGCTTCAGAGAAAGGAATTTGGAGGGTTAGGGCCCCACATACTCTGGACATTTGGATGTCAGAACCAGCTCACATATGCCATCAGAAACCTTGGGCACATTAAAGGACAGTGACACGGGTTAGAAGTCACTTCACTGCCCAAATTCTCTTTTTGTTCATTTGTAACTTCGTAAATAAATTAGAAAATTATTTCTTTCAAGATTTCAGGGTCTGTTAACATATTCATTTAACTAGTATTTATTAAGCACCTGGCTTGTGCCAAACACTAGGGGTACAGGGACAAAACTTAGATAGCCCCTCCTCGTTTTCAAAAACTTCCATTCTCCTAGATCATCTAAGTCAGTATAAAGTTGATACCAAGTCATATTGGTGGACAAATGACTCACCACTGAGGACTCAAGAAAGGCCTGAAGGAAATGATGCTGTGGCTGAGCTAGAAAGTGAGGACTTGTGATGGGGCTCTTAAGGAAGGGATGGCACACAGTAGAGACTGGTGTGGCTGGGGCTGAGTACTACTGGAATGCAATCGATAGGAAAAAAATTATTGGCAGTGAAAGTGGAAAGGGCAGTTTGGAGTTTATGCTGGAGACAGCAAGAAGTTTTCAAAGCTTCTTGAGCAGGGGAATGACAGTCAGACATCTGCTTCAGATGTAGCACTTTGGGAGCTAGGTGGAAGGCAGATTAGAGAGGGGAAGGTGTTAGTAGAGGTAGACCAATGAAGAAGATAGTGCAGCAATCCAGATGAGAAGGAAGGAAGGAAGGAAGACCTGAACAGGGATGACTATGATGTGAATGGGTGTAAATAATATTGTGAAAGTCAAATGACTAAGATGATAACTGATTGGCTGAGGTGAGACTATGAGATGAGACGAGGAGTCAAGGACGATTCTTAGATTACACACCTGGGCTGTGTACAATACCTTGGGCTGGAAGAAGGATGGTACCCTAGATAGAGAAGGAAGTCTGTACACATTGAGTTTGAGATGCCTTATAGGACATCCATTTGTAACTCACTGATGATTGGTAATAGGAGACTGGAGTTCAGGTCAGAAACTAAGACCAAATATATAGATTTGGGAACCATCCACAGTAGGCATAATTATTGAACCCTCAGGGACTCTATGAAATCATCAAGACAAGGGATGTAGAGGAAGAAAAGAGAGCCTAGAAGAGAGTCTTGAGGAAGTTAGTGGGCAGGAGGAAGAGGATGATATTACAGCAAAGGAGACTAACCAAGAAGGGATGACCAGTAAAGGAGGAGACTTGAGAAAAGGAACACTGGAAACCACCCCGCTCTGAAAACAAAGAGAGTATTCTCGTGGAAGGGGTAGCCTATAATGTGGAATGCTGCAGAGAGGCCCTGAAGGATGAAGACTAAGAAAAGACCATCGGGTTTAGCAATGAAAATATCCTTGGAGAGAACGGTTGGATGATGAGGTCAGAAGCCAGAATGTAGGCAATTTAAGGGAGTAAAAGAAGAAGTGTGACGTTTGTTCTTGAGGAGAGGCAAACTTGAGGGGATGAGAGGTTCAAGTGAAGGGTTGGGATGACCTGAGTATATCTGTAGGTAGTGGAAGGAAGCCATGAAAATAGGGAATGATGTCAAGGTCTTTGTTAGTACAGAGGGCATTCTTTGTCAAGTACAGGTTGAACTAGATGGCCCCAGAGACTCCTTCCCAACTTGGAGCTTCCATGACACTTTTTAAAATTGTAGTACTTGCCAAATCTCCATTTTCCTATTTAGAAATTAAGTGAATACTCCATCCCTCACAAACCATGCCTTCCATCATTCCTGTCTTTCTCATTATTAGTTTCTCCATGGCTGCGTTTTACCCACTCCTTTCCACACCTATTGTTTGGCATCACAGCCTTGGCCCCATGCTCCCTCTCAGGAAAAAGCCCTTCTGGAGGGAAGCTGTTTAGTGTGGCACATTAGGTACCCATTAGGGATGCAGTCATGTTCACAGATGCACAGATAATCATCTTGGATTTGTTCTTTTGTAAAGACTTGTTTATCAAGTTTGTAACACTTGGTTAAGTTTTTAATGAGTGCCTCCTGAACTAAGTGAGTACATTTGAGTTCTTGATTGACTCATTTGGATACATTTCTTTTTGAGAAGGAAGCACAAAGTTCTTTTCTGTAAATATTATCTTCCTGGAACTTGACCTAGTGGCACCAAATACTTTAGCCTGTGTAAGAGTTATCATTTTTTCTGTTTAGAAATTATAGAAGGAGGAAGGGATGATGGAATGAAAGGAGTAATGGGTTCTTATAGATAGATAGAAAACATTAAGTAATACAACTTTCTAGGTAAGTTAAGATGTCTGTAAACCGTATTCTAACTATTGGCTCTTTTTTCCTCCCTCTCCCTCCTCCCATAGACTAGAAGATCAATTCAGAAGTTATTAGAATGGGAAAACAACAGATTATACCACAAGGTAAGAAATGCTGAATGGGATTTTTAGCCAAAGCATCATGTTCCTATAAACTCTGACTATTTCTACTCTAAGCTTTTGGTAAATAGAAGCATTTTTGCTCACATTTGTTTGTATAGGACTTATAATTTAATTGCACTGGCTTTACCTTATGTTTTGCAAAACCATCACTTCTGTTGATAGTTACTTGTAAATAGCAGTCATTTCTGCTTTGACCAGAAACCCTGAGGGTCTTCCCCTTCCAAATTCATTCATTCATTCATTCATTTAGATTTTTTTTGGACTAGGTGAAAGAGGATATTCTTTGCCTCAATTGTTACCTAGCCTTAACCACTGAATGGTTGTGGCCTCAGTCAACCTGAGACCTGATGAAGACCTTAGTTTGAAAAAGTCCAAGGTCTTCCATTTCATCCAGGGCCATCTCTAGTAGTTCCGATCTATATCTGGTCATTGGACCCAGATGGCTCTGGAGGAGAAAGTGAGGCAGGTGACTTGCACAGCCTTCTCTCACTGAAATCCATCTCACTTGCGTGTCATGGCATCACCTCCTTGATGTTATCATCTTCTTCAAGAACAAAGGACAAACAACTACAATCCACATGCCCCTTTGCATAGTGAAAAATATGGTGTCCTGTGGTTTCCAGAATGTAAACCTGCTCTTACTGTATTGCCAAGCATTCTATTCTGTATAGAATTTCAGAGCTTTAAGTGCAAAGAGCACTTAAGACATAATACTTATTCTCATGAAGCTTAGAGTCTAGTAGAGGAATAAAACCTCAGTATTAAAATGGCCAAGTGCATTAGAGAAGTACAAAAGTAAGTGTTCTGGGACAATTGAGGGTGGTCGTTATCTACATGAGAGAATTAGGGAAGCTTCCTCTCTTCCCCCCAAGTGTCTTACTCTAGATCTGTCCATCCTTCCACTGTCTTCTCTGGGATGCCTGCCTTAATTAATAAATTTGCTTTCATCTTAAACCTTTTTCTTTCTCACTCCTTTTATCTTATGGTACTCACTAATACCTAGCTTTCTTCTGATGATGTGGTATCGCTGGCCACCCTTTACAGTATTTAACATGCCCCTCCCCTTCTCCCTCAGACTCTGTGATGGAACCCATGGTTATGGGTTCTTGCTTCCCTCGCCACTTACCACTGTCTACAAGTACAATTTGGCGTGTTTACCTCTTTTGAAGTTCATGATATTCAAATTTCTTTTCCAGTCCAAGTTCTTGTGACCATTATCTGTCAACCCCTAAGACTTTCGTCTTCCTGCCTCAGTAAGTTTAGTTGCCTGCTCTTTGGTCTTTCACTCTCCTCAAACTCCTACCCTTATACTGAATACTCAGTGTATGGATTATGGTAAACTCGGACATCTTTATTTTCCTGTTCCTCAGTCAGCTCAATTCCCATTGTCTGTTCTTCCTAGCTTCCTCATCTCCACTTAGGAGTGGTATTGCCATCACCCCCAAATATTTTGCTTCTATGTTCATAAACTCAGAAGTTCCCTTCTTTGACCATGATCTCTTGTCATTGCATCTTTTAGCCTCTGTTCTTTGTCCTCACCATGACCTCCCATCACTCTTTCCCTCAGTCTTTCCTGGGTTATCATCCCAGAACTGGTTATATACTCTTCTCTCTTTCCTCTCTTGACTTGGTAAATTCAGTTCCACTTTACAATATCCTCTACACTTGAATTTCTTTCTTCCTTGTCCTGTTGCTGGTCATGTCTTCCCAAACCCCAAAACTGGATTATTCCCAACATCCACCTCCTTCATTTCTATTTATATGCTTGCTAGTAGAGCTGGAGAATATTGCAAATCTATGCTGACTGTGTCCATTACATATTTTTTAAAAAATATTGTGATAATAGTATTTCATGATAATTGGTTTCCTTTGTAATTTAAATACATCATTCTGTAAATAGATCCCTAGATTTCACCAGATAGGATCTGTGACACAAAAATGGTGATGCAGAGCTGGTAAGTGTTTAAGATTGGTTTTGAACTCAGTTTTTCCTGACTCCAGGCCCAGCTTTCTGTTCACATCTAAATTTAGCCCTATTCTCTTCCATGAGCACTGCTACCCCACATAGCCAGTCTGTTTTCAATCTTGTTCCTAAAGTCACAGCTCTTTTTCTTTTCATTCATAAAGCATCACATTGGTGCATGCTCTCATCACCTCATACTAGTTGATTGCAGTAGCCTCACTCTCTTCCTGCCTCAGATTTCTTCCATTCCACTTCATCTTTCCCTCAGCTTTCCTAAAATAGAGGTCTCAAGTTGTTTCCCCCATTAGAATGTCATCAACCTCATCTGGAATATTTCAGTAATCCTCATAATTGCATTCCCTACTTCAGGTTTCTTTCCATTCTGCTTCACTCAGCTGCCAAAGTGATTTTCTATAAAGTCTGGGCTAGCTCCCTGGAGGCCTCAGGATCAGCCAAATTCAGGATAAGTAAAAGTCCTTGGTCTTCAGGGGGAGAAAGGAAAGAAGCAGGCAAACTGCCAGGAGTTTAGCCAAAGATCTCTTCTTGATTCTGGAGTCCAGAATCTCCACCTTTCTTCTTCTCCTCTTGCCGACAAGACTCTGGCTTGTCTCACCCCACCCTCTAATCCTTGCCTACGATTATCTTAAGACCAAACACTGAGTAAGTACCAGTGGTGAGAAGAGCCATTTTTCCAAACATATGCTAATAGGCATTGTCTTATATTGATTGGTAATTAGCCTTAAATGCTTGGTTGTCAGATTCAAGTACACCTTTTCATAGTTTCAGCCCTTTACATCTCCCGCTTTCTTTTGTTTTAGAACACAGGTGTCATGCCATCCCTGACTTCTCAGGGAGGTGAAAATCCCCAAAAGGAGGTCATCATGCCCCCCGCCCCCCACCCCGACTTCTCAGGAAGGGAGATGAAAGCACTAAAAAGGAGATGATCACACCCTCCCTGACTTCTCAGGAAGAAAGATGAAAAACACCAAAGGGAAGTGGGGAGTCAAGCCAGATATTGTTAGTGGGTTTCTGGGCTGAAGGGTCTTACTAGAAACAGATATGCACAAATCCATCAGCATGGGAGATATTATACAAGCACATAGCAATAACGCACAGGCTAGTAGTGATGACTCTCCCCACAGCCAGTGTGGCTCAATGTGGTGTAACAAACATGAATTGTACGTGCAAGTAGTGATATAACAAACAATATGAATCAACATGGTATTGTAAAGGATTTCCAGACGTCTTAGAAGAAGTCTTAATAATTAAATAACAATCACACATACGCCTTCTTCAGCAGCCAAGAGACAGTCCAAAACCAATCTATTGTCCATTACTTAACGTGTCAGGGAATCCAATGATCCCTGGAAGTTTTTGAAGTCCAGCAACAGTCTTATTATGTGTTAGGGAATTCAATGATTCCTGCAGATTTTGATGTCTTGCAACAGTCTCATCATTTCTCTCAGGGAATCCAATGATTCCTGAGGGTTTTCAAGTCTTACAACAATCTTATCATGTCTCAGGGATTCCAATGATTCCTGAAGGTTTTGAAGTCCTGCATCAGCCTCAGTAACAGTTTTTGATGTCCATGAGTCAATTGCCATAACTGCCATGCTCTTTCAGAGGTGGACATAGTCAGCAACAGAACCACCCGATGTTTCTTGGGTCTTCTTCGTTTCAAGGGTCTGCTCTGTCTCTCTCCAATGGACAAGGCGAATACGGCTTGTTGGCACTCATCTGATTCCTTCTCCATCTGTAGAGATACAAGCAAATCCTCTCCCCCAAGCAGTTAGCCTATCTGGTCCCTTCCATTTATCACTTTCTGGATCTCTCCACATCACCTGGCGATTATCTGAAGGTAGTGGAGCTGCTCGCACTGGACACTGCCCTTCCGATGGGTTATAAAACCTGTCAGCCGGAGCCAGTGCATCTTTGTCAAAAATCAAGAAGTTAATTGTTTAAAGAGCTAAGTTTAGAAGTTCTCTAGGGTTACCTGTGGCTCCCCCTTTCTTTTGTTTTTGGAGGAGTGTCTTGATGTCTCTGTTTCTCCTCTCTACTATTGCCTGTCCTTGAAGATTAAAGGGTGTGCCAGTGGTGTGTAAAATTATACTGTGCACAAAAGTGTGCAAAATGTTCAGAAGTATATGCAGGTCCATTATCTGTTTTTATGGCTTATGGCACACCCATAATTGCAAAGGCTTGTATAAGGAATTCAGTGACCACTTGGGCTGTCTCTTTTGCTGCTGGTATTGCAAAAGTGAATCCTGAAAAGGTGTCTACCACAACATGGATAAAAGACAGACGACCAAAACATTTATAATGGGTCACATCCATTTGCCATATTTCATTGGGTCTCAAACCATGAAGGTTCTTTGCTGGAGAGAGCGTAGGAGCATGGAAAGGAAGGTAAGTTGTACAGGCTTTTATTATCCTCCTAGCTTCCTCTTTTGTTATTCCCAAATTGCAAACATAAAGCTCGAGCAGTCTGATGATATTTAGAATGAGATTCTTGGGCTGCCTGAAATAAAGGAGTATTGGCCAACATGGTTAGAAGGCTATCTGTCTTTGAATTACTATCAAAAATAGGCTCTCAGTATGAGGAGTATGAATAGAAATGTAAGAGTATGAGGAGGACAGTAGAGGAAGGTAAGAAAAGGTAAGTCCACTATGAGAGTGGACATGCAAGATATAAATCTTATCTGATGCTTTCTCACTTACTCTTGAAGTTCCTTAAAGAGCTGATATATATTAGAAGCTACAAATTTTATTTGGGCTGTGGCAATTCTTTGTACCACACCTACTGAATAGGCCGAATCAGATATTATATTTATATCTCCTGGATAATAAGCAAGAGGTAGAATGATTGCATACAATTCATTTTGCTGAGTGGACTGAAAAGGAGTTCTGACTACTCTCTTTATAGTTAAGTCACGAGAGTATACAGAGCAAATATTATGTTTGGATGCATCTGTAAAGATAGTTGGTCCTTTAAGAGGAACCTTAGAAATTTTTTCTTCAAGAATCCATCACCAGTTATCTAATAGTCTGGTTATCTTTAATGGAGACCCATGTGTAAAATTTGGGGCCATGGCCAGTAAAATTTGCCACTCTGGGATGGTTTCACAGCATACATTAATTTGTGCATTGGTATAAAAGGTGTATATCTTGTCAGGTCTTATCCCAGATAATTGTACTGCTCGCTTAATGGCCTTTAATAAAATTCTAGCCACAAGCACTGGGTAAGGAGTAAAGCTTTGTTCTGGTTGTGCTGGGAGGTTCACCCACTCTGTCACACTGTCTACTTGATGAAGGACTACTGTGGGTGCCTCTTATGTGGCAAAAACTGATATTTCCAAGGGTTTTTGAGTGACTCTTTCAACCACATTGGATAAAGCCCATTCAACTTCTCTCAAAGCCTCTTGAGCTTCTTTTGTAAGCTGGCGTGGTGAGTTTAAAGCACTGTCTTCTCCTAAAATGTCATATAATAGTTGCAATTGATAGGTAGTCAAGCCTAACACTGGATGCATCCATTGGATATCTCCTGTCAATTTGTGAAAGTCATTTAAGGTGTTCAGCTTCTCTGTTCTTAAGGAAAGTTTTTGTACCATAAGCACCTTAGGGGATACTTCATATCCTAAATATTGAAAAGGAGCATGTCTTTGAATTTTTTCTGGAGCTATATGCAATTTGTAGTTCCTTAGTGTTTCTATGGTCTTTTGTAGAAATGCTTCTAACATTTGTTCCTCAGGTGCACATCCCAGTATGTCATCCATGTAAATGTAATAACATTACTTTTGGAAATTCTTTTCTTACTGGAGTAAGAGCAGCAGCAACATACATTTGATTATAGTAGGGCATTTTCATTCCCTGTGGCAAAACTGTCCATTCATATGTTTTATAAGGCTCAGCTAAGTTAACGCTGGGCACTGAAAAGGCAAATCTTTTCATATCCTCCTTATCTAGAGGGATAGAATAGAAACAGTCCTTAATGTCTATAACCCAAAGAGGCCATTCTCTAGGCAATTGAGTAGGAGATGGAAGTCCAGGCTGAAGAGTTCCCATAGTTTCCATCTGTTCATTTACCTTTCTCAAATCATTCAACATCCTCCATTTTCCAGATTTCTTTCTTACAACAAATACAGGGGAATTCCAAGGACTTAGAGAAGGTTGTAAGTGTCCTTGGTCAAGTTGCTCCTGTACTATATCTAATAAGACCCGAATTTTATCTCTACCTAAGGGCCACTGTTCTACCCACACTGGTGTATCAGTTTTCCATTGGATAGGAACAGGTGAAAGTGTTGGCAGGCCTGCAACAGCAGCCCTGCCTAAAAAAACTGAAGTACTCATTTTAAATCCTAATTGTTGTAAAATGTCTCTTCCCCATAGATTGATGGGAATTTTTTTAACTATAAAAGGAGTAAAAACTCCTATTTCACCCTCAAATATCCATCTCAAAGGGGTAGTACTAACTTCAACTGCTATTGATCCTCCTATGCCAGACACATAGGTGTCTGCCTTAATCTTTGGCCAGAGACTGGGCCAGTTGGCACCTCTGATGACTGTACAATCTGCACCTGTGTCTACTAGTCCTTCTAATGGTATGCCATTTATATAGATAGTGAGCATAGGTCGGTCATTTGTCACAGCTGCTGTCCAGTATGTTCCTGGATTTTTTTGCTTGGATTCAGAATCTGGGCAACTATCACCAGATTGCTTATTAGGAGTCTGTATCAGTAAACCTGATGCTACTACTGCTCCTGGTTGATAAGTCACACATTGTCTACCTGTATGAGTGACTGGGTCACTATTCCCCAGTTTCCCACATCAGTGTATGGATGGACAGTGTTTTGTAGGTGCTCTCAGAAGGTGAAATGGTCAAGCCTACTGTGCCTGGAGGCAAGGGATCCATAGGTTGGAGAGGAACAGATTTCGCCTCTCCAGGGGTATCTCAGTTGTCCCAGCTTCATACAACTCTCTTCTCCCCAATTGTAATCCCTTTCTCCCATCAGATTGCTTCCTGTCTGATTGGTCATGTCTGGGTACTGAACTTCTAAAAACTCTCTGGGTGTAGCATTGGCTGCCATCGTGCCCCAAGTATTTTTTGTTTTGGGCCCTGGGGCTGGGGCCCCCATCCCATTTCCCTGAATCAATCTACATTCTGATGCCCAATGGAAGCCTCTGTTGCATTTTGGACATGTGGTTTTGGGTCTTGTTCTCCCACCCTGTTTTCTCAATCTGTCTCTATGCCAACAGATGCCCTACTTTACCATATTGAAAGCATTGATGAGTCTCTGGAAGTCCCTTGCCAAAAGGGACCCTGTCTTCCCATGTTGGGATCTTGGGAAGTCTGCATCATAGCCTGGCTATAAAAGGTATTTGTGCCCACTGGCATAGCGTCTTATGATCTCCTCTAAAGGAGCATCCTCGTGTAGTCCTAATATAATTCTTTTACAAACCTCATTAGCATTTTCTTTAGCAAGTTGCCTTATCATACTCTCTGTTGCTGCATTTTCACCAATAGTTCAGATGACAGCTGTCTGCAGACGTCCCACGAAATCAGCAAAGGATTCATTTGGCCCTTTTGTATTTTTGCTTCTCCTCTGTCCTGTTTACCTGGGATAAAGCCCCATGCTTTGAGAGCAGCAGAAGCAATTTGCTCATATGCTGCTATGGGTGTTAATCTGTGCTGAAGTGTCTGCATAAGAACCTATACCTGTTAGTTGGTTCATAGGTGATTGGAGGATTAATTGCACTATGACTATTTTGTTTGGCTTGTGTCCTACAGAGCTCATTATATTCAGAAAGCCACAAGTAGTTTTGTCCAGGTTCTAGGCATACCCTTGCTATAGATTTCCAGTCCGTAGGGGTTAAGACTTCATAAGCCAAATCCTGTAATAACATCTTAACATAAAATGATATTTCCCCATAAAGAGTGCAAGCCTTTTTCAGGTCTTTGAGGATTTCTAGATCAAAAGGAGTGTATCTTCTCCTTTCTTGAGCTGAAGAATTAAGCTGTTCAATCACCGGATACATTTCTATTCTCAATTAGCTATATTCTGCCCTTCCTCTTTGGCTTTAAGTAGTGCCTTTTGCAATCTAGTCATAGGAGGGGGTAATTGGGGGGGGGTGAAGGGGATGTGGGGGGGAGGTGCTGGTGGTATCACTGCCCCTCCCACTACTCCTCCTCCCTCCATCCTGGAAGGTGAAGTTGATGGGGGTAGGGGTGGTCAAGGACCTGCTCGGGTGTAGGTGGAGTTGAAGCTGGGCTGTGAGAGAGAATCACCATGCCCCTTAAGTTCACTTAACTCCTCTTGCCCTCTGGTGATATTTCCATTATTCTCTCCCTTTTTTTCCTCTTTCTCCTCACACTTCATCATATGGCTGTTCTTAAAACTTTTCTTTTTTCTATAACTGGTGGGGATTCTTTAAGGCCAGTTGTATTAAGTTGTATATATAGAATGTTTCCTTAGAAATTGAATCAGGACCATTATCATTGTAATATTCACATAGTTGATCTCCTACTAGTTTCTAATTATCTGCCTCTATTTCTTCTTCCTTGAAGAACCAAGGGGACATGCATTCTAATGTATCCAAGAGTCCATCAATCTGCTCCCAAGTTACAATCAAACCCTTTCTCTTTATTAGACTGAGTATGCATCCTATAGATCTCCCTCGGGTTGGGGGTGGGGTTGGGGAAAAATCTTTTCCTATTATCTGCCCCATTTCAGCTAGAAAATGAGAGTTACTAGTTTAGCTCATAAAGTAAATTCCCTATTTGTCTATTAAAATACTCCCGGTCACCGGGATTTCTTCAGTGAAATTAAGGGTCCTTAGTCTATGTTGGGTCCCAAAATGTTAAGTCCGGACTAGTTCCCTGGAGGCCTCAGGATCAGCCAGATTCAGGATAAGTAAAAGTCCTTGGTCTTCAGGGGGAGAAGGGAAAGAAGCAGGCAAACTGCCAGTTTAGCCAAAGATCTCTTCTCGATTCTGGAGTCCAGAATCTCCACCTTTCTTCTTCTCGTCCTGCTGCCAAGTGATTCTGGCTTGTCTCACCCCACCCTCTGATCCTTGCCTACGATTATCTTAAGACCCCAGTGGTGAGAAGAGCCATTTTTCCAAACATATGCTAATAGTCATTGTCTCCTATTGAATAAGTAATTAGCCTTAAGTGCTTGGTTGTCTGATTCAAGTGTACCTTTTCATAGTTTCAGCCTTTTATAATTTTCTTAAAATGTAGATTTCATCATGTGAACCCTTCCCCCATAGATTCTAAAGGCTCTCTCTTACCTCCATTTGACACTCAAAACCCTTCACAATCTAGCCCCTTGCTACCTTGCCAGATTTCTTATCCTTTACTCTCCTCTATTTACTGTACAGCCCAGCTACATTGGCCTTCTTGCTGTCCTCAAACATGGTATTCTATCTCTTCTGTTTGTGTCTTTATTCTGGCTGCCCTCACACTCAGAATGGTCTCCTCCTGACTTCTGATTCTCTGAGCCCAACTTTGCAGTCAACATTTCCCACTCTTCCTCACTATTAGTTTCTTCCCTTTTATCTTGTATGCACATGATTGTTTTCATGCAGTCTCCTCCATTGGACCAAGAGCTCTTTGAGGCCAGGGTCTGTGGCTTTTTGTGTTTTTTAAACCTAAGTGCTTGACCCAGTGCCTGGAACATAGTAAACGCTTAACAGTGCTCCTTTTGCCTAGAAGGGAGGTCATTTGAGTTGCATTGGAATGGATGGGGAGGAATTCAATGGTTTGTGGATGTTTTGGTTAACAAGAGAATAGCTGCACGGACAGGAGAGTACATTTGTGGGATGGCCAGTAGCTCATTGTAGCATGAGTGAAGAGTATGAGGAGGACAATAGAGCAAGGTAAGAAAAGAAAGGTAGAAGTCCATATCATGGAGGACTCTGTAAGCTGGGTAGAGAGGAGTTTTCACTTTACTTAGGAAGGACTAAGAGGCTCCTGAAGATTGTTGAGCAGAGAGGTGGCCAAATCTCTGTAAAAGGAAACTGATACCACCTTTAACCAACTTTATCTTTACAGCTTGGTCTGCACTGGAAGTTGAGTAAAAGGAAATGTGAAAGTAATAATATGGTGGAATATGTAAGTATGTATGAAAATATGCCTCTTCCCATTGTTTGGAGGGTGTCCATTCTAAAATGTTCAGTTCAGCAGAGATTATTGTTTTACTTTGACTTTGGTCTGCTTACTGTAAACATTATAGATTATGGATAATATAATTATCCTGAAAGCTACAACCAGTTGTTCTCTCTACTGGTCCAAACAATAGCACACCAGTTTAATCCTCCTGTGAAACATTCATTAGCCATAGCAACAAAGTCAATGTGATGGCAACAGCTGCTGTTGCATGACACAGAATTTGGGAATGGCATCTTGTGAAAACATGCCATTTCATGGTAAAAAATACCAATCAGACTTGGAGGCTTTGTGGAGGGGGCCCTGTCTTCTGGCCATCTAGCTTTGATTAAAAGGAAAACAGATTGGAAATTGTGGTTTTGACTTGAAGATGGTCTTAAGTGTTCTTAATTCATAAAGCACTGATCCATCTTCACATATGGTCAGCCTGAGAAGCTCCAGTGTCAGTTATATAGCGATGGAATAACCATTTCACTATCTTTTGACTACTATATTTCTTATGTCTAGAACAGCAAATTGCTTTCTTTCTTTCATCAGTGGATATCTTAATAAAAATTTGTTTTTTATGAGAACTTTTCAGTTGAATTATGAAAAGGTGTGGTGAAGAACCAAAGGATCACTAGCCACGAAGTCTGAAGTCCCTGGGTTTTGATGCTCGTCATGCAATTGCTAGCTAATGTTACCTTGAACATTTTACATGTGTGGGCCCCACCAGTTCCCTCTTCTGTAAAATTTGGATGTTGGGTTAGAAGGAATTCTGAACCTTTTTTTTTTTTTGTGGACCCCTTCTCAGAATCCAGGTTTTACATGCATAAAATAAAATACGTGGAATTACAAAGCAAATTGATTCTTTGGACTGCAATATTCACAATATTAGGGGAAAAAGCTCAATTACCTCAGATTAAAAATCCCTGTGCTACCTGGTCTCTGAAGTTCCTTCCAGCTCTTAAGAATTCTGTAATCTCTCCCTCTCCCTCTTTTTCCCATGATTCACCGTAGGATGATTTCACCTGGGATCGTGGTATAAACAACTCTCTAGTCCAGTATTTTGTGCTTTGTTATTGCCTTGTCACACTTCCTGTTCAGATCTGGGATCAGTCCATTTGAATCTTTATTTAAGAAAAGACCCATATTCAACAAACCAGTTTTCCCTGTAGAAGGAAGGTTTTTTTCCCTTGTTGGAATAGAGCTCCCTCCCTCGTTTTTAGTATTGACAGAATTACCAAGTGTTAGTGTTGTGAGGGGCCTGAGAAACCATCTAGTCCACCCAACCCCCTCATTTTACAGGTGAGAAAACTGTGATCAGGAGAGACAGGAGGAGGAGAGGGATGATTTGATTCTGCATCCTTGCCCACTGGGCCACATTTAACTTAATTGGTGATCATTGATTTTACTATTCAGAGTCAAACTCATTTAGGAGACTTTCAAATAGACTTGGGTTTGCGTTGTATTTATAACTGAGTCCAGAGTATGCTCCCACAACAAGTGAGGAGAGATGTCAATGTTTACATGGAAATCATTTTGTCACTCTGTTCTTTTTTTTTGGTTGTTTTGCAGGTTATCCTAATAGAATTCCTACCAAAGTATCCCATATTCCGACCTGACTAAAGCATCATAATCTGATCATTTTCACATTATCTGTCATTTTCTACCCTTAGTGCCTTGTTAGACGATTTTGGAAAGGAGATGGTCTATTTTGTTGTGTTCAGAATGTTATAATGCTAGCTAGAATAGTCTCCTTACTCAGTTATTTTTGTTGGTTTAAAAAGAAAGCAATTTGCACATTTTCCCCCTTGTTAAATGAGATTTGTGTTTTGCACTCAGAGTTTTTTAACATGAACAATAGTTTTCACTTAAACATCTAACATTAGTGCTGATTTAAAACAAACAGAGCTTATTTTGAGCATGCTACCTTTTAATTTATATACCCCTTGTCTCTTTCTCGGTATGTTTCATTTATCAAGGACATTCTTTCAAAGCTCTATGTTCCTGTAAACCTTTACATCTGTAAAGCTTTTGGAGCTTTTGGAAACTAGAACTCATTTTACTCGACCCTGCTTGCAAAGGGCATGCAATCAATAGCACTGGTTTGGTCCTGCACTTTGCAAAATATCACCTATGTTAGTGAGCTGGCTATTTAAACCCTAACTTAGGACTTGTAAATATTGCCTCTTTGCTTAATCTTAAACTGTGATATGCCATGGTTTCCAGAATGTCAAACTGCTTTTACTGCATTGCCAATGAGTCTTGCATAGATTTGTAAGTTATGAATGACATTTGTAAGCATCCTCTTGATTGTACAACCTCTACATGCCAGCTTATGGACAAGTGATAACAAATTGTCTTGGGATTGTTCAGGTGGCGTTCTAAATTGTCAGTTGTAATAAGTAGACTTAAAATGCATAACTGTACTGATGGTCTGCACTGTTTCTGAAAAAAAATTGGGAAAGATTGGGCTACATAGTTACACACATATACACAGATACATACACTTGCGCGCGCGCTGCTACACACAGAACATACATGTGTCCCTGTACCATCCAGGACATTTTGCAGCCCCTTCTAGCTTGCTTTCCTTTCTTTCCACACAAATTTCCCATCTCCAGATGACATCAGTAATGTCCCTGCCTCTCCAGGTCCTGCCCTCTACATGAGGTGCCTCATAACAGTATCTGGGGGAGTTGGGTAGGCACCATTGGGAACCATTGACCACTCCACTCTGGACTTTGGGTGCTAGATTAGACAGCAGCTGAATCAGAACTGATTGAGGATCCCAAATCTTGTATAAGGGTATTTTTTTTCAAACTTACCCAAACTAGAAATGAGAAAATTATTTTTGGCATATATTTAGCTCAAGCTTTTTGTAGCTTCTACATTTATCATGTAAGAGTACTCAGTTGGGCTGTACTTGTGCCATGGTTAAATGTAAGAGGAAGGAACCCTTTTCCCCAATTCCCCTGAAGTTTAAAAATTAAGTATTGGGAGGCTCAGATCAGGTTAATAGGCATGCTAGGGAAACACACAGTGAGAAAGCATGACCATCTAGGATGAGCAGCATTATTTGATTCCTGGTATTCATAATAGTGGCCAGAAGAGCCCTTTAAAGACCATAAAAGGCCAAGATTTTTGCATCCACCTGATGTTATATTATAAATGTTTCATTCAGGTATCCTCCTGCCTTTACTTTCAGCTTCATTCTCTTCCCCTCCTTCCAAAAAAAGCAAAAAGCAAACAAAAAAATTAATATATTTATGTGTGCCTGCTAATAATTACATGTTTGCCTAAAATCAGATTCATTCACCTCCCATGTTTCAGTTCCCTATGGAAGTTAGGAAAACTCCCATCATCCAAATGATGCTTTTTTAGACCGTGACATTTGAATCCCAAAAATCAGTTTCCAGTCTAATGTTTGGTTCTCATTAATATATTAATAGCTTTTGAGTGTTAACCTCACAAATCTCATTTTCCTTGAGGAATTGAAATTTTGGCAGTCGCTTCGGCTACCATTATTATTACCCATTCATCTCTCCCCCCCCCCCCCAGGTTTTTTCTGAAGGATGACAGCAAGTTTGGAATTGTTTTCATGAAACACATATGTATAGATAACCAGGAACAAAAGTTCCCCAGGGTGAGGGAAGACCACTGCATAGAAGGGTGAATGTGGGATACAGAGTCTTGTACTAGCACTTAAAGAGTTCATTGTACAAAACGACTTTGATACTTTATAAAAGTATTTCTAATGCTGCTGTCCATTGTATTACAATTGACTCATGAGCTTATCTCATTTTCTTAAGTTATCCACACATTAGCCACCCAGTTTTCTTTATCTCACTTGTGTGTTTGCCTATATTTTTAAATGGGTTTTCTTCAGACAGTTAGGTATAGTTGAGCATTTGGGAGATTTTCTTTTCTTTTCAATGACATTGTCATGACGGCTTATAGATTGATAATGTCACGGAGTGCTGTGGCTGCTCGTTGCTTCTCCAGAGTGAATGAGAACTCAGCTCTCATTGATTCTCCCCGGATCTGTTCTTTGTGTTTGTCACATGTTTTGTAAAAGGTGGGGCTGAATTGAGGATTGCATATATTTGTCCTTTCCCAGGTTCATCTGTCCTACCTTTTCTTCTTGCCTTCCTGTCACATTTCCCTTTTTTCCAAGCCCCTCTCTCCTTTCTCCTTTGGACACCTTTTCCCCATTTTGAAATAGTCAAGGCTGTTTCCCTATTCTATGAGATTCTTATCTTTATGGACACTTGATGGACGGTGGATAGCCTTGTCCCTCTCTTCCCCTCCTCTCCAGCCCTGGGTGGCCAGTTTGGTACACTAGGTTATGTTTCAGTTTGGATATTCATTCCATGGTTATAATTCTCCTGGCCCGGTGGTCTTGCCTTCTTCTCCCATTCTCTTCTCCCTGTTAGATTATGATTGCAATCATAAGGGTTCATTAGTGGAGTATTACAAATTGGAAAACTTTCCCTGTCTACCTTGAATAAAGATGTTAGGCTAAGTTGGGGGCAGAGGGAGAAGCAAAACAAATTGTTTGATAAGACTATATACAAATAGACTAAAAATATCACCCTTTTCAAATAACTATAAACCATCTGACTAGGTTATTGTTTTCTTGTTTTAGGTTTGTTCTTTGAGAGGTTTTTTTGAGGGGAAAATTCAATCATGTGGTGAATACTAGTATCAGAAAATATTGGCAGTTCACTAATACTTTACCCTCCACTCAAGGAAGTTTCATTTCCATGTTGCCCCATAAATCAGTTTTCGTGCTAATTTTTAAGCATGGAAAAATAACATTTCCATATTCTTTTGGAAGAAAGAGAAGACTTGGAAAATTGAGCCTTGTACAAGTGACTCCTGACAGATCACTTTTGGATACATCACCTCACTTCAAGCAATAACTCCCACTGTTGTGATCAGCACCTTTGCCATTTCTACTGAGCCATGTTTGAAAATTTTTTTAAGCTCAGAGTGGGATTTTTTTCCCTTAATGAAAAAGGCTGTAACATTTGTAAGTGTATGAAAATAGTTTTTATTTTTTTCCAGTTCTTAACAGTTTTATTTTGTTTATAAGTAAAAAAGCCACTTAAAAAAATAGCCCTACTTGAGCTTAAAATTATAAAACGCTGTTTACTGCATTAACCTGCTTGGGTGGGGTCAGGGAGGCAGAACTTCACCTCAGCTGGTTAATTGGAGCACTTTGACCTGTGGGACTATTTTAAAATTCATTTAAGTTTCAGATGCAAAACTCCCCTGAAGGCAGGCCTCAGATGGCCTTTTGGCCTTTATCAATGACTGTGCGCAGCTTGGCTGGATTGTCAGGCTTCATCTCTACAGAGAAGGGAGCAACTGTTGGCATCTGTGCTCTGCTAATGAAAGGGAAGGTAATTTTTATGTTTTTCTCCCTAGTTTTCTGCTCCTGACTGAGCATGCATTTCCTATTTTGTTGGTTCCAGTTCCCCAGATCGTGGGAAATTCTGGAGTGGAACATTTTATGCTGAATTCTTACCCTAGAGGAAAAACAGTAAGAACCACCACCTCAGTCCTCCCTAATTCTGCTACTTATAGCTTTAGTTCTCAATGCCTCAC
Organism: Sarcophilus harrisii; assembly: GCF_902635505.1. Classification (NCBI taxonomy): domain Eukaryota; kingdom Metazoa; phylum Chordata; class Mammalia; order Dasyuromorphia; family Dasyuridae; genus Sarcophilus; species Sarcophilus harrisii. The sequence goes on from NC_045432.1 coordinate 10,171,590, forward strand.
ACTTAGTAGATACTGAGTAGATAGATATTTGATGATGACTTGAGTATATAGTGGCTGCTGCATATTTAGTTACCGAGGAGACTGACTCCTTACTTCCCTCCCCCTTAACCTGGGCCTCTCCTTAGTGATAAGCACTAATAGAACTTCTAGAGGGGCCTCATCACCAGGGAGGGGCTAAGACCCTGGGGAACCCAGACTTTTTTGAATCTGTGGGATCTGAATGCACAGCTGCTAACTACTGTCCAGGCAAGAATATCAACTATGAGGACAGAGGCAGATGGTGGTGGGAGGGAAGCCCCACTTGGACATTTTATAGGGTAAGAATTTCACATCTGAACACCTGGCTTACTTTTTTAAAGAGCCACATCCTGTAGATCTATGGGAAGGATGCTCTGAAGACATGGAAAGTCAAATGATTAAATATCCAAATGCAAGTCGTTTCTAGCGGAAGTCAGGACTCTGCTGAGTTATGTTGGACTAGTGACTTCATTCCTTTGTACCTCATGTCCTTGTAGGATAACAAATCCAGACCTACCTCACAGGGGAATTGAGGCTCATTTCATACCTTAGTGTTCTCGGTGAGTGCTGGCATTCTGAACATCACTGGTGTGTGTATTTCAGAAGGGATCCCCTTAGATCTAGTCTTGGTTTATTAGCTGAACCACACAACATGAACACCACATCTTGGCTGAGAGCAGCTCCAAGCTATTGCTTTCTACCTGTTATACAACCCTCGTGGATTGGGAGTTTGCCCTGCAGATTATACTTCATAAACTCTTTACACATTTATATTATCCTTTCCCTTCTTATTAGACTTGGTTTGGTGACAGAACCACCCTTCGATTTTAAACACATGGCATTCTCTTACCCTTTCTGCAGGCTGTAAGTGTTGACTCAGATGACAAACTCTTGGTCTGTTGTTTTTTTTTCCACACTGGGGATGTATTGTAGCTTTAGATTAGCATTTGCTTCTGCTTGAGACAGAAATATTTAAACTACTTCATTTTGTATATGTACAAAGTATTGTAGATGTTGAGAATATTACACTGTTATACTCCAGCATGGGACTTTGAATTCCCAAATATTTTAAACTAAGGTCAGTTCAGCTTGGGAATTTAATATAAACAACTTAAAGCAATAATGTCTCAAGTAGTATTTGTGTTCTCATCCTTTTTGATTTTTTAAAAATTATTTTAAACTTGATTTTATTTCGTCTCCTAAATAATAGTGTTTTAAAATAGATGAAGCTTTTAAACTAATTATCAATATTTTAAATGAAATGTAATCTCCAAACTCACTTGGCACCCCTAGTTATTTACCAAACAGAGGCATCAGAGGATTCCAAGGTGTTTTCTGGAACGATGACGAACAGCAAGGCCAAAAAGCCAGAGAGGAGCCATTTCACAAGACACTTTGTTGAACTGCCTATCCTTTCTCTTTTGTGGCAGAGGATACTCGTTCGAACAGTTTTACCAGCAGAGAATGATAATCATTTCTATACAAACCAAGAATTCTCCTGGATCTTCGAATGTTATATAACCTGTCAAATTATATTTTTCCTTCCTGTAGAATGTAGTAATCTTCTCCTCCCCAGAAGAACTCTTCTTATATAACTGTGCCAAAACTGAAGAAACCTGCTTTTATGAAATTTTCAGTGCTGCTTTTGTCTTTGTTCATTTGTCAGATGTAAAATTGATTATCTCAGGATTGCAAAATTAAAGTCAAGTGCAAACCAACGATAGTCATTTTAAGTCCTGTTTTGTTGGGGCGTCTTTCCTTCCCTTTGGTACTAATCCTTACAAAGTAGAGACACGAGGCTCTCTTCTCCAGCTTTAATTTGGCATGTCATCAATTCCCTATGAGTCTGATGGATTCATGCCTGCTATTTACTCTTAGATACTTTGGGTTGTGGATATGCTTTATAAGAAGTCATCCAAGAAAGGTGATGATTTCAGATGACTTTGCTCTTGACCCAGAATATTGCTTCTTCACTGTGGAGTTGAAAGACAAGTAACCAGGTGCAACTTGACATAGTTGAACATAAAACTCCAATGCTTTGTTCCAAGGGGGGGAGGTTTGCCCTTTTAGAGAACCTAGTACTCTATGGTGGGTTTATGAAGAGTAAGGATTGACATCATCAACTTGACTTACTTCTCAAACTGATTAAATATATAAAAACAATATCAGGCAAATAAATCATCATCTGGATTTTTTTAATCCATTAATAATAAGAAAGGCACAGCAAAGTGGATGAAGACTCTGTAGTTAGTGTTTCCCACCAATTATTTCATATGAAGGATTCTCTTCCCAGTATTCTGTGTTCTAAAGTCCCTTCTAGCATTGACATTCCATGTCCCTAAGACCCTTTCCAGGTTCCATGGCTTCCATCTCTAGCATTTTATTTACAGATGACTAGAACATCATGCAAGAAGACTAGAACTCTAAGAAGAGAAGAAGGAAGTTGAAGAGGGGCCCTCCAAAAGTGTCCAAGGTAAAGGAATCACCACTTCTATTGACAATGAAACCTTAGTCTACTGGCCTAAGATGTACACAATGGGGCTAATGTAACCCACAGCTTGCTTAATGCTAAGCCATTAATGGGCTTTATTTCTTCGAGTGCTGTGGATGGAGAGCTTGTGAAATAGAGCATTTAATCACATTTATATTTTGGGGGAAATACGCCTACTATCTGCACACTTTGCACAATGTATTGTGCACATTTTCTTCTAAACTGAGCCCTACATTTAGATCTAGTAAACACTTCATAATGTGCAGGCTGTCTGAATTCCATCTCTGTCCTCTCCTACTAGGTGTCTCTGTCACAGTTATTTCAATCAGCATTTTAGCTGTGTGTTGAGAGAGGAAAGGGGCGATTTGTTTTTCGATTAAACCCCCGCTGAGCCAGCCCTGAAAGCTAACTGTTAATATTGCTTTAGGGCTCTAAGAATCACAAGGGCTTTTGATCTATTCCAGACACTGAGTCACAACTGGGGCGGGGAAGGATGAAGAATGCATTTGAGTACAAGATATTAGAATGCTTCACCAATGGCTGATTTGGCTCCTCAGAGCAGTGGCTTCCTGTGAGTTGTTACAGCACCAAAAAGGAAGAACAGAGTGGAGATCTGAACATGAAAAATAGCTGGTGCAATCATGTGAGCTCCTGGGATCTGACTAATCAGCATGCTCCTCAAAGACCACTCTATTTTCCCCCTCCCTAGACCAGGCATTTCAGTTTTAGATAATGTATACTCAGAGACTTAAAACAGAGACAAGTTTCAGAATGAACTTGACCCATGTTTGGGCAATGTTTTGTTCTAGTTAGATCACTCCTGATTTATAAGGGCATGGTTGATTTTTTTCAACAAACATTTTAGGATTTAGAGCTGGAAGGTACTTTAAAAGTCACCTAAACTAACATCCTCAATTTACAGATGAGGAAACAGAGTTAGAGTGTGATCTTGGGTCACAACAAATACCTTGGCTACACACATTAATTAAAGTGTTAAAGTGCTTTCTGTGTCCTAGGCCTACAACAGAATTTTTTCCTATTCAGCCACTTGTGCCCTAACTTCATGTGATTGAAAAATGGGAGAACGACACAGTTCCTGCCTCCCATCTCCACTGCCCATCCTTTAACACCAATGCCACCTCTCTCTTTCCTAGTTCCTTGCCTATAGTTTCTGTGATCCTTTCCAGCTGAATGCACGGTACTTTCTGCTACCTGTTGATGAAGTTAGCAGACTGTATTGAATTGTGGTTGTTTTTCTAAGCTCCTTAAAAGCAGAGATCATGTATTATGATTAGAAGCAAAGAATATTCATGTTAGAATTCAAGATAGAAGAACCTCTAGCTACTAAGTGATGGATCTGGAGGGATTTGAATTGAGGTCTCTGGATTGTAAATGGATTGTTTTCTTATCACTCAGTAGAAATTACTCTTTCCAAAATAACTGGTCATCTTCTAATTACCAAAGCCAACAGCCTTTTTCTCAATTGTCATCCTTCTTGACCTCTTGACCTCCCTGTGGCATTTGGTACTGTTGACTGGTCCCTCCTGGACACACACTGCCAGTTTTTAGTTTCCCTTGCTAGATCATCTCCCATACTGTAGCGCCCCCCCCCAACTTCCTTCCTAGACGCTTTTTTTCTCCCTTTACTCTCTTCATAACTTAATTAACTCCCATAGATTCAGTTACCATTTCTGTGTAAACAACTTGCAGATTTGGCCTACTCTTTCTCACAAGTTCCATTCTTACATCACCAATTGTCTTTTGGTTGTTGGGTTTGATTTTTTTGTTGTTGTTTTTGCTGCTTTTTTGGTGAGGCAATTAAGGTTAAGTGACTTGTCCAGGGTCACACAGTTAGGCAGTGTTAAATGTCTGAGGCTGGGTTTGAACTTAGATGTTCCTGAATTCAAGGCCAGTTATTTATCCACTATACTATCTAGCTGCCAATTGCCTTTTAGATATTTCAAACCGGATCTCCCAAATCAGCTCCAAATTCAGTATGTCCTAAATAAAACTATTTTCCCCCTCAAACTCTTTCTAGTCACCCAGGTTTAAAAGCTTGTTGTAGAGTCAGCCTTGATTCCAAATTGACCTTCCCCCTCCCATATCTAATTATTTTTCAAATTTTGTTGGCTTTTAACTCCATCATATCTCTACTCTCTGACCCTTTTCTTTCCATGATAGCCAGAACTCTAATTCTAAACCTTACCACCTTTTGCCTGGACTATTGCCACATTTTCATCAGTTTCCTTGTCCCCAATTTCTTTTCTATGTCGTCCATCTTCCAAACAGTTGCCAAAGTGATATTCCTAAAGCAAAGGTGTGGTTAAGCAGCTTTGATGGCTCCCAGTTTCTTCTGATCAAATACCAGCTCCTTAGACATATAAAGACAACCTGACTGCAGCCTACCTTTCAAGGCTTATTACAGAATTCTATTCTCTAGCCAAATTGATCTGCTTGCTGTTTGTCACATACAATATTCCATCTCTCATCTCTAACTTCACAGTCTGTCTTTTAGATGTGGAGAGTGTTTTTTCACTACCTTTCACTTGGATTATTGCAATAGCCTTCTGGTTGGCTTCCTTGCCCCACATCTGTCCCCATTCCAATCCATTCTCCCTCTCGCCATTTAATTGATTTTCCTAAAGCATAGTTTTGAACTTGTCACCCTTTTCCCCATTCTATGAACTTCAACGTTTCCTTTTTACCTCCAAAATCCAATATGAAATCCTGTTTCGCATTCATTGGCCTTCAGAATCTCACCCTTTCTTCCTTTTCCACTTTTTTTTTTATACTTTCCGTATACTCTGTGGTCTGGTGTCAGTAGTCTCCTGACTGTTCCTCAGAATTTGCCATTTCCTGATTTTCTGGGCATTTTCTCTAGCTGCTTCGCATGTCCCTTTGCCTCCTGACTTCCTTGACTTTCTTTATGCCCTATCTAAAATCCCAGGTTTTATAGGAAATCGAATCCAGTCCCTCTTCATTCTAGTGTCCTGTCTTGTGTCTGCTACTGTAATCCCATTTGGGGTTTCTCTGGCAGAGATACTGAATCATTCATCATTTCCTTTTCCAGCTTGTTTTATAGATGAGAAAACTAAGCCAAGTTAAGTGATTTACTCAGAAGTGTCTTCCTGACTCCAGGCCTGATGCTTTATTCACTGTAGTACGACCTAACTGCCTCTTCTCCTTATTATCTCTGATTTATCCTGTCTATATTTTGATGGATCTAGTGGGATTTGAATCATCTCCCCTATTATATTATGAGCTCCCTATAAGAACAAAGACTTTGGCTTTTCTTTGTAACCCCAACACTTAGCATGGTGCCTGGAACATGTGCATTAATGTGATTCTTTCCACTTCTTAGAATCTCCAATTTCCTTCAAAACTTAGCTCCAGCCCTTTCTCTTACATGAGACCTTTCTTGCTTCCTCCAGGTATCATTGCATTGTCGATTTTGAGCTGGAAAAAATTCTGGAGGTCATCTTCTCCAACCCCTTCAAGATTACACAAGTAGTAAAGCATCAGAGGTAGAATTTGAACCTATGTTCTCCAACTTCAATAGAGTGTAAAGTCCTTGAGGGTAGGGATTTGTGTTTTTTGTCTGTTCCCAGCATGAGTACCTTATACATAGTAGGTGCTTAATATACTGAGCCACCATCCTTCCTTCTTTCTTGCATTGCTCAGGGACTCATCTTTTAAAGGGTTTAGGAGTCAGGGGGGATACAACTCAGTCTCAGAAGGCAGAAGTTAGATGCCAGTGCCACAAACTAAATTCAAAGAAACCTGTCTATCCAGTGACCATTTGGTCAGGGAACCCTTCAAGTTGTCCTTCCCTGTTCAGAATAGGATCTGAAGCTACATTCTGCAGAGCCTAGCTCTTGGCTACATTGTTCCACATGAAACACTGGGTCTTCTGCCCATTTTTCAGGAGGTGGAGCCAAGCTGATGCTGCAGGAAATAGAGGCATCCCTGGACAGCAGTGCTCATCATATAAAGGGAGAAATATAGAAACTGCTCTCTGGATTTCATTTGGTAGTAAAAGGTCCTCCCCCCCCCCATGTGACCTTGAGTGAGTCTCTTCTCCCTGAGAGTTATACTTTGGCCTTGAACGCTTTCTATGATTCTGTGAGCAACATCAAAGGATTTTTAGGCTTACAGGTAGAATAAACCTTGCTCGTCTATTCCAGTCCCCCCTTAAACCCAGAAAAGCACAAGGTTACACAAGTACTATAAGATTCAGACTCAAGTCTTCCAATTATGAATCCAGTGCTCTTTCCAATAAGTCACTTTGGACTGGAGGTCCAAAGGAGATGCCCAAGCAAATGGTTCAGTGAGCTCTCTGTTCTGGTAACTGAATAACCAAACCAAAAAATGGTCCTTGCCTACAGGAAGCTTACAGTCTACTGAGGGATGCAGCCTTTGAACAGAAAAGGAAATGCAAGATTATTTGGGGAAAAGAACTGTAGGAATTAGAAGGTTCAGAAAAGGCCTCCTCTAGGAGGCATCTGAGCTTAGCTTCAGCTTTCTAAGATGTGAAGAAGGAGCACATCTTATATTCCTGGTTTGTGGGACAGTATGGGCATAGACACAGCATGAAATGTAGCTGAAATGGGGAGTGTTCTACTGAGTGGGAACCGACTTACACAGGAACCTTTAGATTCTCATCTGAGAAGTCTGCATTTTCTCCAAGGACAATAGAGAGCTACCAAGGATTCAGGAACAGAGGGCTAGCATGGACAGTCACCCACCTTTAAAAAAGGTACCTTCATAGTGAAGTGGAAAATGGCTTGGAGAAGGGACATGTTTGACACAGGGAAACTAAGTTATTTCAACAATCTAGGCAAGAGGCAATGAAGGCCTGAAGAAGGGTGATTGGATATAAGGGAACATATTGTACTGGAAAAGGGAGAAACAGGAGGATTTGGAAATAGATTGGATATGTGGGTTGAGAGAGAGGGGAGCCAAGGATGACACTGAGGTTAGGAGCTTGGTAGACCGGGAAGACTATAATGGAGAGTTCAAAAGAAGGGAAGGATAAAGGAGTTCTGTTTGGTTCACACAAACCTCTAACCAGTTGTCACAAAAGGTGCATGTTGTCGACTGGGTGGTGCAGTGGATAGAGCACCAGGTCCGAAGTCATAAAAACTTATCTTCTTGAGTTCTAATCTGACTTCAGATACTAGCCTGGGCAAGTCACTTCACCCTTTTTGTCTTAATTTCCTCATTTGTAAAAGGAACTGGAGAAGGAAATGGCAAACCACTCTAGTATCTTTGCCAAGAAAATTACAAAATGGGGGTTTTCATGAAAAGCCACATATGATTGAAATGACTGAACAACTACACCATCTTTATTTTGAATTTTGGATGTTGATTGTTTCAATTTAAGTCTAAGACTTTACATTGATCTCTGAAAACCCATGTTCAGCCATTCTGGAGTTTTTTCTTCTTTCATCCAGTATCTGACAAAGAAGTGACTCTTCTTGTCAAGTCCAAATCCTTTTTATAGACCTGGGATGGGAATGCCATTTGCATTCAGAGAGAGAAGTATGGAGACTGAATGTGGATTGAAGCAGAGTATTTTCACCTTCATTTGACGTTTTTTTTTCCTTTCTCATGTTTTTTTCCCTTTTGGTCTCATTTTTCTTCCACAACATGACAAATAAGGAAATATTGCACATATTTAACCTATATCAGATTGCTTGCTGTCTTGGGGTGGGAGGAGGTAAGGGACAAAGAGAAAAAAATTTGGAGCACAAAGTTTTACAAGAATGAATGTTGAAAACTACATGTGTATTCAGAAAAATAAAATACTATTGAGAAAAAAAAAAAAAGACCAAACCCTCTACTTGTGCCACTGAGTCCATCCCATCTTAGCTCCTTCAGGAACTTGTTTCTTCAAGTTCCTCCCCTGCCACATCCTCATCTCTTTCTCTCATCTCTCCCTAAATCTCTTTGCTTTTGAAAAAAGTTCCAGGAAGATTATAATTGTATAAAAGAATTCTGTGTTACCTTCTTTAAAAGAAATGTATCCAAATGAGTCAATAATGAACCCAGTTGCATTCACTTAATTCTTGAGGCCAAGATTTGACAAGTTTTTACAAAAGAACAAATCCAGGATCGTTATTTGTGCATCTGTGAACATGACTGCATCCCTAATGGGTACTTAGTGTGCCACACTAAACAGCTTCCCTCCAGAAGGGCTTTTTCCTGAGAGGGAGCATGGGGCCAAGGCTGTGATGCCAAACAATAGCTGTGGAAAGGAGTGGGTAAAACACAACCATGGGGAAATTAATAGTGAGAAAGACAGGAATGATGGAAGGCATAGTTTGTTGAGGGATAAGGGAATTCACCTAATTTCCACATAGCAAAATAGAGAGATTTTGGCAAGAGTGCTAGAAAAATAACTATCACGGAAGCTCAGAGTTGGAAAGGGGCCTCAAGTTCCAGCTAGTTCAACCTGTATCTGCCAAAGTATCCCCTCTGCACTAAATATGCCTCAAAAGCTCTTGAGAGTCTATGATTAAAAAAGATTTTAAAAATAATGGATATTGCAACTTCCCCAAAAAAACCTGAAAAAAAAACAACAATAACAAAAACAAATAACAAGAGATAGTGAAAGATAGAAGGACCCAGTGTGCTATGGTCCATGGTGATCACAAAGACTTGGCCACAATTGAACAACCAGACAACAACTTCTTTCCTTTCTGAACCTTAAATATATTTTGAGTATGCAAAACATAAGTTGCAAGATAGCTGGGGTTTTTTACAAAAATAATAATCATAGCTAGCATTTCTATTGCACATTAATATTTGCAAAGTGCTTTAACTTATATTCTCTCATATTATCTTCATAACAATCCCTGGAAGTAGGTGCTAGTATTATTCCCATTTTACAGATAAGGAAACTTAGATCGAGGTTAAATGATGTAAGTCACACAGTACAGAATTGAATTAAGGTCTTTCTGCCCCCAGACCCAGCACTAGACACTGTGCTACCTAGATTTTGTCTTCCAGCAACATCTGGATGCTTTATCTGCTTCTTGGCCAGATTCTCTTTGAATTGTTAGGGTGTATGATGCAGTCAGTACTTTTTGCACACATAGCATTTATAATGAATTTCTTCATGTAGAGGAAGCATAATGTAGTGGAAAGATTACTGACTTTAGAGTCATCAAAATCTAGGTTTAACTCCCTTATTAGTAGTAAACCTTGGCAAATGACTTCCTTTCCTTGGGCCTCGGTAAAATGAAAGGGGTTGGACTTCATGGTCCCTGAGGTCCCTTCTAGTTCTAAATCTAAGATGCTATATGTGACTTTGGGCCTCAGTTTCTTCTTCTGTAAAATAATGGCCTTTGGAGTCCTTTACAGCTCTATGATCCTATCTTCTTCTTTTAAAACCAACAGAAATATTTACCATCATATCATTGTGCCTTATATGCAAAAGAGATGTAATTAAACAAGATCATTATGAGGTGCTGTGACTGAACCTTCTTCACAGCACCATCAAGGCTCCTTGAGATTTCTGAGGTGAGTGGGGCAGACTGTAGTCATGGAAGGGAGTGAGAACACAAAGGCTGAACACATAATTTTGTTCTTATTGGCGACATACTTTGATTACATTATATCTCTCCATCTCTTGGCATTATATTCCAGAAAGTCAAGTATTTTTATGTGTATTGAATGTCTTTGGAAGTATAATGAAGCCCTGTGGATCTCTTCTCAGAGTCATATTTATAAATATGTAAAATATAATACCTGGGTTTACAAAGGAAACCAATTGAAATTGTTATCCAAGTATTTAAAAAAGCAAGTCCATGGACCCCCATGTTAACAATTTCCAGTGGGCTAAGTTTCTCATGTCATGCAGTCAACTCAGAAACCAATAGTCGCTGCCTTTCTGCCTTCCTTATTAGGGGTTTGCCTAGAGGGGAATTTTGTGTATTTATTTTAACGAATTATTATGATCCAATAGCTGAATGAACTGGAAAGCCAGGGAGTATGGTGGGGAAAAGAATAAATGGGAGCTAGCAGAAAGAGTGCTTGAATTAGAGGGAGGCGACCTGTTTTTTTGAGTCCAATTTCTGCCACTGGATGGTTTGGGGACATTGATTAAACTACTTCTCTCTCGATATCAGTTTCTTTGTCTGCAAAGTAGAGACAGGGCTGTTGTGAGGCAAGAGATGAGAGGAATGGATCTTGGGACAAAGGTAAGACAAATACACATTTGAAGGCCATATTACACATGTGGCATAATGGTTTAGGCCATCGAAATTGGACTTGAAACTTGGGTTTGAATCTTGAATCTGATATTTTAAGGTGGAGGTGTCAAATAAATGACCCAGTAGTACATGATAACATTATTAGGTGGTTTTCTTAAATCATTTATGTGAGATAATTTTCCCCATTCTTCCTTTCCCTTCCCCCTATTCCTAGTACATACCTCTTTCTTACCCTTCCATTCTTTTCAGATCATAATAGATTCACAACCATGTCTTCTAAATAGATTCTCTCTAACTGCCCTAGTGTTGACAGTTCTTAGGACTTAAAAGTATCATCAGCCCATATAGAAATAGAAATTCTTTGGTACTGTCTAGTCCCTTATGATTTCTCATGTTCACCTTTTTATGATTTTTTTTTCTTTTCTTTTTAAGACTTAAGCCTTGTGTCAAATTTTCTATTCATCTCTAGTCTTTTCACCAGAATTCTTTTTTTATCAAATCAATCAATGCCTTATCTATCTTATTGTTTTTCCTCATAAAACCAGCTCTTAAGTTTATTTATTAGCTCATTTTTACCTTTAATCTTAATCTCACCTTTGATTTTCAATTTTGTGTTCAATTGGGCATTTTTACTTTGTTCTTTTTTGGGTTTTTTAGTTGTAGCCCTAATTCATCGTTCTGCTCTTTTTTCATTTTGTTAGTGTAAGAATTTAGAGAAATAAAATTTCCCCTAAGTACTGTTTTAGCTGTATCCCATAAATTTTGGGATGTTGTCTCGTTGTCATTCTCTTTAATAAAATTATCGATTGTTTCTATGATTTGTTTTTTGGCCCACTTATACCTTGGGATTGGATTATTTGGCTTCCAATAAATTTTTAATCCGTCTTTCCACTGATCTTTTTGGATATAATTTTATTGCACCATGATCTGAAAATATTACATTTCATATTTGTGCCTTTTATATTTGATTTTGAGGTTTTCATGCTTTATTATATGGTTTACTTTTGTGAAAGTATCATGTGCTGTTGAGAAAAATAGATATATTCCTTTTTGTTCCCATTCAGTTTTCTCCCAAGGCCTATTATATTTAACTTTTCTTACATTCTGTTTACCTCTTTAGTTTCTTTCTTCTTTATTTTTTGGTTGGATTTATCAAGTTCTGAGAGGGGGCTATTGAGGTTCCCCACAAGTATACTTTTGCTGTCTATTTCTTCATGTAATTCATTTAACTTCTTCATTGAGAATTTGGATGCTATACCACTTGATACATATACGTTTAGTATTGCTTCATTAGTTTCCTTCCTTATTTCATTTAATCAGGTCTGTTTTTGCTTTTGCTTTATTTGAGATCAGGATTGCTAGCCCTGCTTTTTTTTTTTTTTTTTAACTTCAACTGAAATGTAATAGAATCTGCTCCAGTCCCTTACCTTTATTTATCTTGTCTTTCTGTTTCAAGTGTGTTTCTTGTAAACAATATATTGTAGGATTCAGGTTTTTTTGATCCTCCCTGTTTTCCACCTTTGTTTTATGGGAGAGTTCCTCCCAATCACATTCACAGTTGTGATTATTGCCTGTGTTTCTCTTTATCCAGTTCTTCCTCCTGTTTGTCCTTTTACCCTTTTCCTCCTCACCAGTGTTTTCCTTCTGTCTACTACAGCTATACCTTATCTTCCCTGCCTTCTATCAGTCCCTATCCTCCCCTACCCTCCCCTTTACTTAATCTCATCTCTTCCTATTTCCATGTAGGGTAAAATAGATTTCTATATTCAATTGATTGTGTATATTATTTCCTCTTTGAGACACTATGGATGAAAGTAAACTTCAAGTGATGCTCATGGCCTATCCTCTCTTCATCCACTGTAATAGTTCTTTTGTGCCTCTTCATGTGAAATGGTTAACCCCATTCCACCTCTGCTTCCTTCTATACCCAGTGTACTCCCCTTTCTCATCACTTAGTTTTTTATTCCTTCAAATTCATCTTATGCCCAATATCTTCTATCTATGTATATTCCTTATAGCTGTACTATTAATGATACAATTATTAAAAATTACAAGTATTATTTTCCTGTATGTGGATGTAAATAGTTGAGTTCTATTGAATCTCTTATGTTGACTCTTTTTTGTAATTCTTTTGTATCACTTTCATTTCTTTTCCCAATCTTTCTCCTACCTCTTTTATGTGATTTTAAGCTCCTTTTTGACTTTAATGAGTTGTTTCTGAGCTTAAGACTGCTTCCTGTTTTTCTTTGAGCTTTTGCCCATAGGTGTTTTGACATTGTTATCCTCTTCTGAAATTGTGTCTTGGTCTTCCCAGTCACCATATTAGCTTTCTGTGGTCAGATTTTTTTTTAATTGTTTTTTGCCCCCTCTCCCCACCTCTTTCTCTTTCCCTCTCTCTCCTTCCCTCCCTTCATCCTCCCCTCCCTCTCCTTTCTCTTCCATGGGTGGAAGAAATACTGTCTTAGACTTCTTATGCCCTGGTTGTTTGCCTGATGCTACACTAATATTACCTTGAGGCCCATGGGGGACACTCATGTCTTATGCTGGCTGAAAGAGTGGGGTGAGGGATGACTGGCGCTATTGGAGGCTGTAGAGCTCTGGCAACTTAAGTGGTGCTGAGCTGGTGTCCTAGTGGTGGTGTCTAGAATGTGCTAAGCTAACAGATAAGGTGTTTCTTTGTTTCCCCAGCTACTGAGGCACATGGAAGTCTGTCTGCCAGAGGATGCTTAATTTCCAAGGGCTGTGCCAGAGCATGTAGTGATTTCCTGGAGCTGAAGTCTGTAGACTCCTCTGTTTTTGCCAAGGCACATGAGGGTCCTGGTATGGTGTTTGCCTGCTCTGCCACCTTATGGCTTATGATCTCCTGCTGATTTGCTGAGGTGAGATTTGCTACTGGCTCTCTGAGGAGTTTCCTGTGTTGGACCACCCTACCTTTACCTGAGTGAGAGGTACCTGTCATGTGGATCTTTCGAGTTTCCTGGATAAAGAATTCTTTCATCTTGTCTCCTTAACTGGCAAGTTTTGCCACTGCAGGATCTGTATTGGGGTGCTATTTTATACTTATCTGGAGGTGAACATAGGAGGGTTACAGCGATTCACTGCTTACTCCTCCATCTTGGCTCCCAGAAGTAGAATTATAGCTGCTAAATCTTGTGTGATCTTGATTATGGCTCGTGGTCTTTGACTTTTTTTGTTTGTTTGTTTCTGTCTGCATTTGCTATTTTCATCCTTGACCTGGGAGTTCTGGATATTTGCTATTCTATTCCTGGAGTTTTCATTTTGGATTTCTTTCAGGAGGTTTTGGGTAGATTATTTCAGTCTCTATTTACTCTCTGCTTCTAAAGTATCTGGGCATTTTTTGGTATAATCTCTTGAAATATGATGTCTAGGCTCTTTTTTTGTTCATAGGTTTTAGGAAGTTCAATAATTCTTACATTTTTTTAAATCCTCAATCTATTTTCCAGGTCATTTTCTTTCTGATTGGAGATTTCATATTTTCATCTATTTTTTTTTCATTCTTTTGGTTTTAATTTACTAGTTGTCAATGTCTCATGGAATCATTAGATTCCACTTGGCCAATTCTGATTTTTAAGAAGTTATTTTTATCAGTGAAGTTTTCTGCTTCTTTTACCATTTGACCTGTTCTACTTTTTAATGAGTTTTTCTTCAGTATTTTTGTGCCCTTTTTACATTGTACATAGCTCTAATTTCTTTCCCAAATTTTTCCTTTAATATTCTTATTTGATTTTTAAATTAATCCTTTTGTTTTTTAAAAATCTCTTTCTTTAGCTCTTGTAAGAATTTTTGCTAGACTTGTGTACAAGATGCATTTTTCTTTGATGCTTGTAGATAATTTCAAATCATTGTTCTAAGTTTATGTCTTGAAGTTCCTCGTAATCATAGTAGATTTTTATGACAGGTTCTTTCCTTGTTTGCTCATTTTTTTCCAGCCTACTTCTTGACTTTACTTTTTGTCTGGGCTTTGCTCACCTCTGGTGTGGAATGACTGATCTAAGCATCTGTTTGTCTTTCTCCTACTTTCACAACTTGGTCTGGGGGCCTGTAAGTTTTCAGTTCTTTAAAATTGTTGTAATACAAGGGGAGAGATCTGGTCACTGCCCTCCTGGTCTGTGCTCTGTATTTTATACAGGTAGAACCCTTGCTCCCCCAGGACTTCAAATTCTCCTCTCCCTTTTGGAACCCTGAATAGGGTAATGGGAGACAGTTGCTGGATGGCACCTGTTCCTTTTCTCATTGCTGGTACAGGAGTCCTTTGAGATCAAGTGTAGTTTCCTTACCCTCCCTGGGCACTGGGCTTCACTTCATCATTGCTACTACTACCATAGCCTAATGCTTGTTCTATTGTGCATGCATTCTTGGCCATCGCCCATCCTACTGTCTGCAAATCTCTCTTTCTATCTTCCTAAGCTTCCATGGGCTGGAAATATGACTCATTGTGACTTTTTCTTGGCTTTGTCAATCAGAATTAGGTTTGGCTTGTTTTCTAGGTCATTGTGGGAAAGTTCTTACTCTGCCATCTTGATTCCACCATCTTGACTCCACCATAGTTTTCTAAGTCAATATGTGGTATACAGGAATACAGGTATACATTTATTATATACAGATTAGTAGCCCCCCTTTCTATCTGAGTGTGATACCACTGCTTTAAGGATTTTAGGATCAGAACCAGGAGGAACCTTTAAGTCAACCCCTTCTTTTTTTGAGTGAGGAAACTGAGTCCTAGAGAAGGGAAGTGACTTGCCTAAGATTTCAAAGTTAGAGAATAGCAGAAGTAGGATTTGAACCCAGGTGGTGCTCTTGTCACTGCATATCATCTGAACTGTGAAGTTACTCTACATTGAAGAGCCTTAGTTTAGTCATCTATTAAATGAGGTTGGTGATGCTGTAGGGCAGATACATTTTGTTGGCTCAGATACTGGCTTCTGCCTCTGATGTCCCTCTTCTACTCTCACATCTTGCTCTGGGTGCTTGTAAGGGTTTCATGTTTGGTAATTTTCAAGGGGAGGGCAGAGAAAGGGAGGGATCAAGCTCAGAGAGGGTTGGTGAGGTGTTCAGTGCTCCCAAGATCAGTCATTGAGTTTTGCTTGAAAGAGTGTTGGCTTCAGAATCTGAGGCTCTAAGCTGAAGTTCCAGCTTTGCTTCAAGCCTCATAGCTTGTTCTGTTTCTTTTTTCTAAAATGGGACTATTTAAGCAATTTACTTCCTCCTCTGTTAATCTGTGCAGCCTATATTTTTTGAAGGTATTCATCCATTTCACTTAAGTAGTCAAATTTATTGGCATAAAATTGGGCAAAATAACTCCTAATTATTGCTCATATTTCCTCTTCATTAGTGGCAAGTTCTCCCTTTTCATTTTTAAGACTAACAATTTGATTTTCCTCTTTCCTTTTTTTAATCAGATTTACTAAGGGTTTGCCTATTTTGTTGGTTTTTTCATAGAACTAACTCTTAGTTCTATTAATTCAATAGTTTCTTTTTATTTTCAATTTTATTGATCTCTCCTTTTATTTTTAGAATTTCAAGTTTAGTGTTTGACTGGGGCTTTTTAATTTATTCCATTTCTAGCATTTTTAGTTGCAAGCCCAACTCATTGACCTTCTTTTTCTTTATTTTATGCAAGTAGGCCTCTAGAGATATGAAAATTCCCCTTATTACCGCTTTGGCTGAATCCCACACATTTTGGTATGACATCTCATTATTGTCATTTTCTTGGTTGAAGTTATTAATTATGTCTATGATTTGCTGTTTTACCCAATCATTGTTTAGGATGAAATTATTTAGTTTCCAATTATTTTCTGATCTATTTTCTCCTGGCTTTTTATTGAATGCAATTTTCATTGCATTGTGGTCTGAAAAGGATGCATTTACTATTTCTGCCTTACTGCATTTGAGTTTGAGGTTTTTATGTCCTAATATATGGTCAATTTTTGTATAGGTTCCATGAACTTCTGAGAAGAAAGTGTACTCCCTTTCTATCTCCATTCAGTTTTTTCCAAAGATCTATCATATCTAACTTTTCTAGTATTCTATTTACCTCTTTGACTTCTTTCTTATTAATTTTGTGGTTTGATTTATCTAGTTCTGAGAGTGCAAGGTTGAGATCTCCCACTATTATAGTTTTGCTGTCTATTTCTTCTTGCAGCTCTCTTAATTTCTCTTTTAAGAATTTAGATGCTACACCACTTGATGCATATGTGTTCAATATTGATATTGCTTCATTATCTATGCTACCCTTTAGCAAGATATAGTGCCCTTCCTTATCTCTTTTAATTAGATCAATTTTTGCTTTTGCTTGATCTGAGATCAGGATGGCTACCCCTGCTTTTTTTTACTTCACCTGAAGCATAGTAGACTCTGCTCCAGCCTTTTACCTTTATTCTGTATATATCACCCTGCTTCAGGTGTGTTTCCTGTAAACAACATGTTGTAGGATTCTGGCTGCTATCTGCCTCTGCTGAATGGGGAAGTTTACCTCATTCACATTTATGGTTAAAACTACTAATTCTATATTTCCTGCCATCTTATTATCCCCAAATTATGTTTTTCTCTTTTCTTTCCTGTGAAGGTTTTCTTGGAGGCAGCCTTAGTCTCAGTTGAAATAAATAATTACTCTAAAATTGCAGCCAGCTGGTAAAAATGCAAACGTTTATTTCTCCTTCCAAAATAGCCCGGTTAGTTGAGGCCTAACTCTCTGCTTGAGATCTTGCAGCTTTGTCCTTGGCTTCTGCCTCTGCTTTCTTCAGCCTCCAGCTCAACTCCGACTCATGGCTTCTCAATCTCCAACTGAGGCAAGTACCCTCTGTATCTCCCAGAGTGCTCTATTTATGCTACTTCTCCGAGAGTGGAATTGTGGGATATCTCCCAGCATGTTCTCTGAAATATCCCAAACATGTGAACTCCATTGAGTTCTTAGATACTTATGAGCTCTCTAAAGGTGTGAACACAAGCATTGTTTCCATCAGTTGTACTTAGCACCTAGTTCAAGTTCTGGCCCAAAATAACTCTTTCTAAGATTAAATCAACTCCAATGGCTCAACACTTTGTAAAGATCCCAACACTTTCCTGTGGTGTTCTCTTCTTTTATATAATATATAATGGTTCTCTGGGAGCAGGTTTCTTGGGGAGGTTTTCCGGAGGCAGCCTTAGTTTTAGTTACAAGTAAATAATCACCCAAATGCAGCCAGGTGCTAACAGTTCAGATCTTTTATTGTGTCCAATATAGTCCAGTTAGTCTTCTTAGAGGCCTCTCTCTCTCCTTGGTTCTAAGAGTTTTTGCAGCATTGTCCTTTGCTTCTGCCTCTGCTTTCTTCATCCTCCAGCCAGCACCTCCTTGCCTGGGGCTGGGCAGCTTTCTGGAAAGTCTTTCAGACCAGCGTGGGTCTCAGTGGGAGAAGTGCAAGAGCCCAGCCACCATGGCTGTGTGAGATGAAGTGAATCTGGTTGCTCCTCCGAGAGTGGGCTTCTGCTGAAGTGACCGATGTTCCCTTCTTCAATCTAATTCAGCTGAACTCCCCGAGAGAGCCTCTGTTTGTTTCTTATATATGACCTCTTCTGAGAGAGTGGGATTATGGGTTTCTCCCAGAGTGCTTTCTGGCCCTGAGAGCTTCAAGGGAGGTGTGAATTCGGATATCTCATACTAAACCCTGAAATCTCCCAAACGTGTGAACTCCAATGAGTACTTAAATACTTCTTGCTTATATGAACTCTCTAAAGGTGTGAACACAAGCATTGTTTCTATCAGTTGTACTTAGTACCTTGTTTCAAGTTCTGGCCCATAACATCTCGTAGGATCAGATCAATCATACCGAACCATGCTAAATTAGATAATTATTGTCTCTATCAACTCTAATGGCTTAACACTTTGTAAAGATTCCAACAGAAAGTGTCATGATATTCACTGAATATCTTATTCTATTATTATTCTTACCCTTTTTCTATTCTTACTCCTTTCTAGATTCTTTTCTGGATCCTTCCTCCTGCATCCTCCCTCCTTTTTAGATTCTTTTCTGTATTTTCAATCCAGAAAAGACTTTTTTCTAAATTAATTTTTTTCCCTCATTCTTTTCTAGATTTTTTGCTGGATGCTCAATTATATTTCTAGAATCTTCTCTGGTATTCTTTTATGGATACTCTCTCTAGAAAAAAACTTTCTTTTTCCTGGGCTTCAATCTTTTCTAGATCTTTTGCTGGATTCTCTTCTTGAGTTTAATCAGGGTGATCTATCTAAAACACAAAAGTATGTTTTCTGGGGTGATCTAGAACACAAAGACACGGAATCTGGGCTGATCAAGAAGAGAAAACCACATAACCAGGGTAATCTAGAACAGAAAGACATGTAATCCAGGATAATCTAGAACACAGAGGCATGCTTGTGGGTGATCTAGAACAAAATGACATGCATTCCTGGGTGATCTAGACCACAAAGACATGTTTTCTGACTGAGCCAAAACAGAAAGCTATGTAACCCGGGGGTGATCTAGAATAGAAAGACATGCAATCTGGGGTGATCTGGAATACAAAGACACATAATCCAGGGTGATCTAGAAGAGAAAGCAGCATAACCTGTATGATCTAGAACACAAATATATGTTTCCTGTGTGATCTAGAAAAGAAAGATGCATGGTCTGAGTCTCTCTAGAACACAAAGATATGGCTTCTGAGTGATCAAGAACCTAACGACAATATATTCTTGGCTGATCTAGAACACAAAGACATTCTAACGACTGATCTAGAACAGAATGTCATGTAATCTGGGGTGGTCTAGAACACAAAGCCATGTTTTTTTTTCTGCCTGATCTAGAACAGCAAGAGACACATTCCTGGGTGATCTAAACCACAGAGACATGTAAATCCAAAGATGTCTAGAACAGAAGATACGTTTTTCTGGTTGATCTAGAACACAAGGCACATAATCCAGGCCGATCCAGAATAGAAAGTCATGTGATCAGGTGGTCTAGAACAGAAAGTTATGTGTCTAGGGTTATGTAGAACACAGAGGCATGTTTTCTGTGTGGTCTAGAACAGAAAGATATGCACTCCTTGGTGATCTTGAACACAGACAGGTTTTTTGAGTGATCTAGAACACAACATGTTTTATGACTGATCTAGAACAGAAAGATATGTAATCCAGGGCAATCTAGAACACAACAATGTGAATTTTTTTCTGGCTGATCTAGAACAGAAAGCCACTTAATCTGGGTTGATCTAGTACAGAAAGATACATAATGCGAGGTGATCTGGAACAGAAAGATATGCAGTCCTTGGTGATCTAGAACACAAAGACATGCTTTCTGACTGATCTAGAACAGAAAGACACATTTTTCTGACTGACTAAAATGGAAAGACAGGTAATCCGGGATTATCTAGAATAGAAAGACATGTTTTCAGACTGATCGAGAACAGAAATGTTTTCTGACTGATCTAGAACATAAAGATATGTTCTAAATGTTCTAGAATAGAAAGATATGTAATACTGGTTGGTCTAGAATATACTTGTGCTCAAGAAAACTTTAAATCTGGAATTCTTGCCAAAAATGGGAACCATTCATGAAATAGATCAAAGTGAATTGGTCTTTCTAGACTCTGCTCCAAAAATTCTTTTCTCACTGTACTGAGTGCCTTATTTCAGGTCGAAGAAAAATAGCATGGACAAAGCCAGCAATATTAGGACCAGTCTAAACTTAAAAAAAAAAGCAAGAGCAAGAAGTTATATTAAGTTTGGCCTGTTTAATGAAGATTTCTTAGAAAATACATTGAATCCAGTCAAAACCTACTTTACTTGATGATTTTTGTTCAAGCTTGAAAGTGTTGATTTGTGCTCAATGAGCAAAAGATTTCTTAGAAAATGCATTGAATCCTGTCTAAATCTACTCTGCTTACTGATTATTCTTCAAAGTTGCACAAACAGGGAAATTTGCAATGTTATGGTTTTTAATGTGAAAAATGAAACTTGTGCCTTTTCAATCTAAAACAAAACTTTTCAAAGTTTTAGAAATATACTTGGAAACCCTGAAAAGAGAATAACTTTGAGTCTTTGGAAATGAAGATATTGAGAAAGCCATTTGGAATGGTGCTTTCTGTACTTACCAACACAAAGACCAAGTCCATCAAAGATCAAGATGATGCATCATTGCAGAATATGTGCATTCAGGGCAAAAGTGTATTCCAGCTAGAATAACAGAAGGATAAAGTTTCCCTGGATCTATTGTAGTGTACATCAAAAAGATGATTTGAGTCAAGGAAAATATTAAGAAAACGATGCCTTATGAGGAAAATTGGTCCAAATTGGCTATTTTCTGACTATTCATTCAAATTCACTTTCTAGATGTAATGGAAAGATGTTAGCTGATTTATGCTCAATGAGACATTGAAGAATTTGGGATTCTTACAGAAGTGGGAATCATTCCTGAAACAGCTCAAGTGAATTGGACTTTCTCAACTCTGTTCCAGAAAGTCTTCTTGTCATTAAGAATGCACTGCCTGGGGTGCCTTATTTCAGGCCAAAGAAAAATATCTTGGAATGAGCCAGGAATATTGGAACCAGGCTACTACTCATTTTCCACTTCTTTGATATCACAAGTGATAAAAAAAAAAAAAAAGTGAAAAAAATAGTGATACTGCTGGGTCAAAAGGTATGCAGTTTTATAGCTCTTTGGGTATAGAAATATATTATTTTACCAAATCAATATATGAAATAATACAGGTAAATATATATATATATATATATATATATATGTATTTTAACAAATCAATATATGAAACTCTTTTCTGGGATAGTCATTACCACAAATAAGAAACCCCAATTCAAAGCCAATTCACTCAAGAGAATAATCATAATGTTAAAAAAAAAAATTAGTATCCTTCACAAAGTAAAATGCATCTGAACAGAGACATACATGAGAAATAGGATCCAAGATCCTTTTGCAATTATGCAATTGGGGTAAGGGAGTTGCCTTTTCCCCTGCTTCCCAAATAAACACTTCAGATAGTAGCAGCATGAATTGGTGTACCACATTAGTTAAGGTAGGGCAGAGCCAAACTCTGAAAACAACTCTCTCAGCATCAGACCTCTTCATGTAAGCATGAATCATAAGTTGTTTCAAATCAGCTTTCTCTCCTGTATTTGAATTACCTAATGCTTAGTTAGGCCTCAACAGAAATTTCTACAAAATTCTGTAATATGAATTTTTAAGAGAGTTTTTATGTTCCATGTCAACATTTTTGGTTTCTTGATTTTTGATAAGTCTACAAATATTAAATGTAACTACTAAAAATTAAACAATAAACAACATAATCTAATAATACTATATAGAATGAATAACCTATTACCTATGTTCAAGAGGATGAATCCCTGGAACAGAGATTCCCAAATTCTGTCCCACAGAACCCAGAGTAGGCCACAAAGTTCATAGAATCACAGGCTCATACTTATTATGTATCTAAGTTATATTTTAATATATTTAACATCTACTGGTCATCCTGCCATTTAGGGGAGGGGGTGGGGGGGTAAGAGGTGAAAAATTGGAACAAGAGGTTTGGCAATTGTTAATGCTGTAAAGTTACCCATGTATATATCCTGTAAATAAAAGGCTATTAAATTAAAAAAAAAAAAAAAAAAGAAATATAACTGAAAAAAAAAAAAAAAAAAAAAAAAGAATCACAGGCTCATGAATTTAGAGTTCAAAAGTTCTCAGAGCCTATGTAGCCCAACCTCTTTATCTTACAGATGGGGAACCCGAGGTGTCCAGGAGGGTCATATACCTTGTTCAAGATCATAAAAGAAACAAAAATCACAAATGGGTTGTACTTATCTAATGGCATCAGAAATTTCGTATTTACATGATGCATATTCTAGGTCAATAATTATTGTGCTGAGCAAAATATAATGCGGGCCATGGAGACATTTTCTCCAGGGAAAGGTAACCATTTGTTAATAGTGGTAGGTGTATTAGTTAATACAGTGGTTTTAACTGCCCTCCTCGATTAGATCAGTCACCCCAATGGAATCAAGAAGACCATTTTATTGAGCCCCCCAAAGAGTGGAGATACAAGTAATTGGGAAACTTTATGATTAGTTGAAGCTGTGGAAAGTAGAATGGCTTGATGACCATGGCTAAATGTACAACCCAAGAAGCCTGTAAAGGGTTAAAGGGGACTGAGGGACGGGTTGATTCTTTGAAGCCTCCACAGCTGTGAATCACAACATACTTGAGATTGATGCAGATGTTGCTTGTTAATTGAGAATGAAATAAATCCAGGGGAAGAAGGAAGAGGAAAGAAGTCAAAGAATTCATCTGCCTCTGCTCCTTGTATCATCATCCTCTCACGTGGCATGATCTATTCTGCTGGTTAGAATGAGATCCCCAGCAGCCATTAGCAGGTGGCTCTTTAACAATTCAGGAATGTTAATTGGTTTAGGGGCCTCAATTACCTTAGGTAATCTTGGCTAAAACATTGGAACCACCCACATCAGGATTTCCCAATAGCTATTCCCTAGGACACAGAGACCAAACCACCCTTATTTTTGATCAGGAGAGAAGAGTACCCCAGTGCAGTCCCTTGGGGAGCAGCTCAGCTTAAACTAGTTTCTGTTTACAGGTAAATAAAATGGGCATCTATCCCAGGTTAAAACTGATAAGCAAAGAAATGCACTGGAATGTTCACATTATATTCAACTAATCCTTTAGTTCAGACTGGGATAGAAGGCATTTTTTGAGCTAAACTGAAAAATGGCATTTGACAAAAGGTTCAATAGGATCAATTTTCAATCATTGGATGATACAGCATAATTCTTATTCTCCTCATTACAAATTTGCAACTACCATCCTGAGTTCATCCATTTTATTTTTAGAATGATAAAAAAAAAGTTTGTCCTTCCAAATGTTAATATGGTACACCACACTAAAGGAAAAAAATCCTAACTGTATTGGAAAGCTAAAAACTGTTAATCTAAAAACAAAGGTTAAAGCCCTGAGTTCAAAAGGCTTGGAAACTTGATCCTGGGCAAATCTTCAACTGCCTTGAAAATCTAAATCAATAATTTATAAATCATAAAACAAATAAATTATTGTTGATTTGATTTGGCTATTTAACAGTTTAAAAAACCAATGACCTCGGAATCATTTGAAGGAAATTAGAAATAGACGAGGTGAAATGTTGTGCATGACTCTATGACCACATTGGAGTTTCTTGGCAAAGATAGTAGGTCTGCTATTTCCTTCTGCAGGCTATTTTTGTGAAGACTGAGTTAGCACCCTGGATACCTTAGAATCGATTGGAGTCAGGATAAGCAAAAGTCCTTGAATCTTTATTCTTTGTTGAAGGGAGAGGAAAAGAATGGACACAGGAATCTCCTCTCTTTTTTCTACTGCCTGGAGTCACACTTGCTTGTCCGCCTCCACCTTCTAATCCCTTCTCCAAATCTCTCCATACACCAACAGATGGAGCCAGCACAGAGTAGTGGGCAGGGCCTTTCTCCAAGCATATGCTAATAGAGTATTATTCAATAAGTAATTAACCTTAAGTGCTCAGTTATCCAAGTTCATCTGCTCAGAGATCCAGCCCTTTACATATTTTAAAGAGGAAGCAACTGAGGCATACAGTGGTAACTTGGAATCACTTTTTTATATTGATGAAAGTTGGTAGATAAAGTCATCCTAGGAAACTTTCTAGCATCCAGCTAAAAAAAGAGAAAAAAGGGGAAAACATCTACAGAATTATATTTTATGGATCAGGTAATTGTGCTGTCTTATTTGGAATGTCTTTTCTGATATTCCTTGCCAGCCAACACTTTGCTTTGTCTTCAAATGACCTTATGTCTGGTTTTTTTAATGTAACAGATGGGCATATATGTCTTCTTTAAAAGAATCTAAGCTCCTTGAATGTTTTCTTGGCCTGTAGCACAATGCATCATATACAGTGGACTTGACTCTTGATAATACATTTTGGTTGAATAATTGGTCAGCCAAAAACAAACTTTCACTAATGGCAAACTTGCCCAAGTAATGTTTAATCTTAGAAGAATAAAAAGAAAATTTCACTATCTCTACATTATAAGCACACCTATCTAATCCTAACTAAAGAAAAATCCTGTTTATTCTGTTTATTAAGATAAATCATCCTTATATCTTTGGATGAAATAGTCATTGTCTGTTAAGACCCCTCTACTCACCAACAGGGTCTCACTGGATTCTTACCATCCCAAGGCTTCGGACATCTCCGGTGCAGCACCTCTCCTGGCTACGTTTCTTCCTCACAGAACACCTGTCACACAGATAGTTTCATTCAGCAAGCATTTATTATAAGCACTAAATAGCTCTACCTTAATGGCGCCATTACACAGTCTTTTATATGTCCCCCTCGCCTCATATCCCACCCGGATTTCCCTGTCCTTTGTCCTGTTATGCCACTGGTCAGTCAACAAGAAGATCATCAGTTTCTAGGTAAACATGTACTTTGGTTAGCCCTGTACTTTCCGCTCCCTTTGTCTCTTGTGCACATCCTGTTCACGTGTCCATGTTATATGTCATGTATACCTTATCTTTGCCAAGTATGTAACAATTGTCTACTTACCTATTAAATAGCAACAGCACACATTTCAGGTTCATCTTAATTTTTCCAGTATAAACTGTTTGAAGAAAAACTAATAAATTTTGAAAATTGGAGTTGGGTCTATTTTGTTTACTTTGTTAAAATGATGAGAATAATAGTAAGGAAAAAGGGAGGAACTTACAAGCACTTTCATGTAAACAAAACAACAGCACCACCACCAACAAAACCCTTGCTAAGCCCAGGAGGTGAAAGTAATATAGAATAAGTAATTAATATTTAACAAATATTAAAGTACTTTTGCCTATATTGAGACTGAATGCATTGTGATGATACAAGTGTTGTCAATTTAGGTTATATTGATCCTTTATAATTCTTCTGATATAATTCTATATTTTTTAGTGATAGTCAAATAACATGCAGGTAGACTTGTAGTTGCAGTGAATAAGCACTGATTTGATAGTCTTGGGTCACTGGGTCCTGTGCCGTGTGTGTGTGTGTGTGTGTGTGTGTGTGTACTGAAACTATTTGGTATAGATTTAGAAAAAGAAAGAAAAAGTATTGCCCTGGGATCTAGAAGATTCAGGTGACATCAAACATTACTATTAGAGACCTTGTTTAATATATCATTAATGGACATTTCTGTAGCCAAACTTTATTCAGTATTAGGCTTTGTTAGGATTGTGGGTAGATTTCGGAATGCAATGTATGTTAGAGCGAAGAATGTGGAGATAATGAAAAATTGGCAACAGTAAAAGATATCAAATATTTGGCCATGATTTAATCCTTTCTGTAAAAATCAATAAGCACATTTGTTTCATTAATTTGCAAATTTCCTTTCATCTTTAATGAATATGTATACCAAATAATTGTTTTAAAATCAATTTCTCTCTGACTTATTATCAGTAAATCTTTGATTTGTCTTTTAAATACCCAGACTCACATGAAAATTTCTCACTCTAAAAGAGTTTAAGAAGCCCTGTGTTAGAAGACTTCTATTTGAAACTTCTCATTAGATAAATGAACTGAGGTTCATAGAAGGAATATGACTTGCCAAAGCTTAGAGAGATAGCATATAGCAAAGCTGATGTCAGGTTTTCTGACTAAATCAAATGTTATTTCTTCTAGGCAGTAATGATTAAAATACTATCATAATCTGTGTTTAGCATATTTGCAGAGTCCATTGGTTTGCTAATATGAAATCACCCAAATTGAGGATACCAGGAAGCTGCTTACAGCAGAATTATTAGACCGTATGTACAAGTAGACATCCTGTGATGGTTCATCCTGTTGTTTTTCCAGTGGCTATATTAGCCTGTATTGTCCTTGAATTCAAATGTCCTAAGTTAGCACTGGTTGACTGTTTACACATGTGTGAGATGGTGATGTGAGTTCTTCTAAAATCTGAGACCATTCAATAAGGGCAGAGTGACCTAGAACCTTTTATCCCTTTGAGGCCATATGACTCTTTGAAAGTGACCTCTTTCTTCTGTCTTAGCTATTTTGTGAGCAGGGAATAGAGTCTCAAATATGAACTTGGAGTAGACCCTGGATAGGACATGAAATTAAGCAGGACGTATTGTCATTTAACAAACGAGCTAAACTGTACAACTAATCCTGTATTTCCCTCACTGAATTAGAGGGTATAGGGACCATTATGCCTGTGAGGTGTACAGTAATCGGTACCACTATGCTTTCTGACTTTTCACTTTCTTCTGGCTTCTAAACTCATCATTCAATTAAAATTGCCCTCTTCCAAGTTCCAGTAATCTTTTAATTGCCAAGTCTAATTTTTTTTTTTTTTGTAAAGTTGTGTTTCACTTGAATCCAACTCTTGATGGCTTTATGGGGTTTTCTTGGCAAGGATACTGGAATTGTTTGCCATTCTCTTCTTCAGCTCATTTTATAGATGAGAAACTGAGGTAAACAAGTTAACTGACTTGTCTAGAGTTGCACAACTACTAAGTGTCAAAGCCAGATTTGAGCTCAGGAAGATGAGTCTTCCTGACTTCAGGCCACTGTAACCACTGGACCACCTATCCGCCAAGTCTAACAGCTTTTTCTAAATCTTCATGCTTTTTGATCTTACTGTAACCTTTTAAACTACCATTCACCCTCTATTTCTTTATACTCTCTTCTCTCTATTGTTTCTAGGTTTACACAACATTGTTCTCTCCTGGCATCCCTACATTTCTGACCACTTTTCAGTCTCCTTTGTTAGAACTTCATCCAAGTGACCCTCATGATTCTATCCTGCTACCTCTAATCTTCTCTGTGTTATTTTGCTTGATGATTTCATTATTTCCCGAGGATTCTATTGTCTTCTTTGTATGGATAGTTCCCGGATCTATTTATTTCCCCCTTATCTCTCTCTCTTGACCTCTAGTCCTGCATGCTCTACCTATTGAACATCTTGAATTGATGGTACATAGACTACAGTATATTTAGTATTTCCAAAATTGATCCCATTGTTTTTATTCCTAACCTCTACCCTCAGAATTCTTCTATTACTGCCAGGGTTACCACCATCTTCCCAGTCACCTATGCTTTCAGTATAGGGGTTGGAGGAAGGGTACATCTTCTTCAGTGGAGTTGAAGCCAGACAGAGCTCAGTGGAGTGAGGCAAAAATCTAGTTTCCTCCTATAAGGGAAGGCACTGGCAAGAATTTGGCATGCCACCCTGAGGAGCTTGAGTCTATTAAGGCTTGAGTTAGTAGTATTGTGATGAAATTAGAGGTGATAAGCTTAACCTAGGGGGGGACATCTTGTTCCTTGGAGTTGAAAACAGACAGGACAGCAGACTACGTCTGTGACAAAGTTTTTAAAATTATATCATTTGATCCTCATGAGCATCCTGGGAGAAACTATTATTGTTCTCATTTTACATATGTGAAAACTGAGGCAAAAGAGGTTTAATGATTTGTCCAGGGCCACACAGCTAACAAGTATCTGAGAGTAAATTTGAATTCAGGTACTTGGTACCACCTGGCTGCCTCAGAAACACTTTGTAAATGTTAATTTCTTTGATCTCTGTCAGGAAGCAGCTTTCCCCAACGGTAGGCAACACTATCCCTGGCCCTTTGTTGGGCTAATCTTCTTTAAAACAACTTCCTGATCACCTAAGAGCCCAAAAAGTCACCGCCACATGGAGTACATCTAGGCTTTTCAGGCTAGAGGTTTTATAGGCTTTGGGGAAGTATGTGAGACAATTCTATTCACCATGACCTGAGGATCTGTTCATCAGCTGTGTTATCTCAGAGTCCTGGGAAGACATAACTATCAGAGGTGAAAATAAGTACCATTGTGGAGGAATGCAAGCTTCTATTCAGCTGTTCAAAGACTTACATGTATCCTGTATTGCCCCAAAATAACAAATGAAGAGAATTAGGGTAGTAGAGCTGCCACCAACATTCACTTTCAGACTAGGTGAAAGAGGAGACTCTTTGCCTCAACTGCTATCAAGCCTTAATCACTGAACTGGGGCAGCCTCAGTCAAACTGAGACCTGTTGAAGACTTTAGCTTAAAAAGGCCAGGGTCTCCCATTTCATCTGGGTCCCTCTCCAATCATCTGGATCTATGTCTGGCCATTGGACCCCAGATGGCTCTAGAGGAGAAAGTGCCCAGCCTCCCTCACTTCAATCCATCCCACTTGCATGTCATGGCAGCACCTTCCTGATGTTATGAGCCTCTTTGATAACAAAGGACAAACAACAAAAACAGCAGGAAACTTTAACCATAATGCTCTCCCTCTGAGATTTCCTCCACTTTATTCTGTATATATCTTGTTTGCAGTTATTTCTGTACACATTGCTGTTATCAAGTCATTTCGGTTGTGGCCAACTCTGTGTGATTCCATTTGGCATTTCCTTGGCAAAGATACTGGAGTGGCTTGCCATTTCCTTCTCCAGCTCATTTTACATATGAGGAAACTGAAGTAGACAGGGTTAATTGACTTGACCAGGATTACACAGCTAGTAAGTATCTAAGCCTGGATTTGAACTAACAGCCCAGCACTCTATTCACTGTGCTTCCTATCTGCCCTATTTATACATTGTCTCCCTCATTACCCTGCCAGATCCTTAAAAGTGGGACCTCCCCCAGATTCTTACTTTGTCTATCCAGCACTTAGCAGTTTCTGGCTTGCACTAAGCACTTAATAAAGGCTTATTGACTTAACTTGCTAACTGACAAATCATTAAGATAAAACTTTGAAGTAAACATTCTTTTGTAAAAATTATCTGTTCTTGAGCAGTTCTACAGTTAAAATGAGAAAAAAATTCGGTGAAGATCTGAGACATGGTAGGTAAAATAGATGCTCCTGTGACCTTGAGAAGTAATATCGCCAACCTGGTCCCTAAAAAGTGAGTCCAGAACTAGCCAAATAAGAATATAAAAAAGGATCAAAAAGTTGCTTAAAATATGCAGTTTATAATTTCCATATCAGAACTTTGTAGAAGCTAATCCATGTTTGAGCCCTAGAAGCTTTTGTACTCTTAAGTCTTTCCTAACCAATTAGGATAAGTCCTTGAAGAAAAGTATCAGGGATAGCTAGATGGCACAGTGTATAGGGAACTGGCCCTGGGTTCAAATCTGGCCTCAGATACTTAATACTTCCTAGCTAGAAGTGTTTCCTTCTGGGTATATGCTATCTCTTTCCTACATCTGTTTTATATGATTTACCATTAGATATTTTAAAAGGTAAATTCCCAATATAAAGAACTCTAAGATTATGTAAATTCTAATTGAGTAATGAGCTATGACTTTTTTTAATTGACTCATGAATGTTTTAATTCTATGCTTTTAATAAATTGGTATTCGTGTTTTGAGAGAAGGTCCTATAGGTGTGATATGCCAAACTGCACTTATACCAAAGTTAAAATATACCAAATTCTTAAGAGTCCTGGTATATATGCCAAAGAAGCCTTTGCTAAAAAGGAATCTCACTAATAATTCCAATGTACTTTCTCATATTCAACCTCTCCCACTTGCCTACAACAGATTTGTTCCCACTTCCCTTCCTGTGGGAAAGGGTAAACCCTTTCTTTTCCTGTTTAAATCCCTTCCTTTATTCAAGCTTCAATTAAGTTGCCATGCCAACCATGAAGGAAACTACTCTCAATATGCCATGTGAAATTTATCTCCCATTTTCTCAATATGTCAAAACAATTTGCCAGGTTCTTCCCTTTCCTTTTCATATTTCTCCCTTCTACTGCTATCCTCTGTATTTGTCCCATGTCCCAAATATGAGATTGTATACTTCTTGACAGCAAGTTATGTCTCACCTTTGCTTTCATATTTAACATCTTGGAAGGATTGGTACATAATAAATTTTTTTTACACTAAAATTTAGACACTTAAATAACCCCCAAACTCCTAGATCATTGGTTTTTTTTCCACATTTGAGCCACCAATATTATTTGTTTATTTGCTTTTGCCTAATGCCTCATTTATTTTTATTTTTTATAAAATCTTTTTATTTTCAAAACATATGCACAGATAATTTTTCTTTTTTTAAAAATAATTATAACTTTTTATTGACAGAGGATAATTTTTCAGCACTGACCCTTGCATAGCCTTGTTTTTCAGATTTTCCTCTCCTTTTCCCACCTCCTTTCCTAGATGACAAGCAATCCAATATATGTTATACATGTTAAAATATATATTAAGTCCAATATGTGTAAACATATTTATACAATTCTCTTGCTGCACAAGAAAAACCATATCAACAAAGAAAGAAAAATGAGTGAGAAAAGAAAATGCAAGCAAACAACAACAAAAAGAGTGAGAATGTTATGTTGTGATCCATATTCAGTTCCCACCGTTCTCTCTCTGGGTGTAGATAGTTCTTTTCATTGCAAGATTATTGAAGATGGCATCAATCATCTCACTGTTGGAAGGACTTATATTCATTAGAATTGATTCCCAAATAATATTAATGTTTCTGTGTACAATGATCTCCTGGTTCTGTTCAATTCACTTAGCATCAGTTCTTGTAAGTCTCTCTAAAATAATCCTCCTGATTGTTTCTTATAGAAGACTAACGTTCCATAACATTCATATACCGTAACTTATTCAGCCATTCTCCAGTTGATGGGCATCCACTCAGTTTCCAGTTTCTTGCCACTACAAAAAAAGCTGCCACAAACGTTTTTGCACATATGGATTCCTTTCCCTCCTTTAAGATCTCTTTGGGATGTATGTTTAGTATGATATACTGCAAGGATATACAGGCAAGGATCTAGAAAGGATTGAGGTTTTACAAGAGAATCTAGAAAAGTGTTTTTCTAGAGAGCAGGTACATAAAATTTACTAGAAAAGAATCTAGAATAGTAATTGAGGATCCAGAAAGGAATCTAGAAAAGAATGAGGATAAAAAAAACTAGAAAAAGTGTTATCTGCATTGAGGATCCAGAAAAGAATTTTAAAAGGAAGGGAGGATCCAGGAGGAAGGATCCAGAAAAGAATCTAGAAAAGGATAAGAATAGAAAAAGAGTGTGAATAACAATAAATTATGATATTCCATGAATATTATAACACTTTAATCCTGGAACAAAAATCAACAAGCAGAGTAGATTTAGGAAGGACTCTATCCCTTTCTAACTGTTGCTTTCCATTGCCTGTTTCAATAATGTTTTTTTTTAAACTCATTAAACCCCTTAGTTCTAGAGCCCTCCAAGAAAACATATCTTTGTGTTCTAGATAGATCATCCAGATTAGACTTTAAAATAGTACTCAAGAAAATATCTAGAAAAGATTGTGGCTCCAGAAAAAAACCTCAAAAATTTTTTTCTAGAGAGAGGACCCATGAAAGAATACCAGAAAAGAATCTAGAAAAATTATTGAGGATCCAGCAAGGAATCTAGAAAAGAATGTTTACAAAAGAATCTAGAAAAAGTGTTATCTGGATTGAGGATCCAGAAAAGAATCTAGAAAAGGTTAAGAATAATACTAGAATAGGACATTAAATGCATATCATAAAGTTTTAACCTGGAAAAAATCAACAGGCAGCGTAGATTTAGAAAGTATTCAATGCCTTTCCAACTGTTGCTGTCCATGGCCTGTTTCAATAATCTTTTTTTAGTCTTCAAACGGTCTTTGTTCTAGATCAAAAAAGAAAACATGTCTTGTGTTATACATAGATCAACCAGAGTAGGCTCTAGAATAGAATCCAGGCAAGGATCTAGAAAAGATTGAGGCTTTAGAAGAGAATCTAGAAAAGTGTTTTTCTAGAGAGCGGGTACGTAAAATTTACCAGAAAAGAATCTACTAAAATAATTGAGGATCCAGAAAGTAATCTAGAAAAGAATGAGGATAAAAAAATCTAGAAAAAGTCTTATCTGTATTGAGGATCCAGAAAAGAATCTAAAAAGGAAGGGAGGATCCAGGAGGAAGGATCCAGTAAAGAATCTAGAAAAGGGTAAGAATAGAGAAAGAGTACAAATAACAATAAATTATGATATCCCATAAATATTATAACACTTTAATCCTGCAACAAAAATCAACAAGGAGAGTAGAGTTAGGAAGGACTCTATGCCTTTCTAACAGTTGCTTTCCATGGCCTGTTTCAATAATGGTTTTTTATTTTTTACTCATTTAACCCCTTAGTTCTAGAGCCCTCCAGAAAACATATCTTTGTGTTCTAGATAGATCATCTAGATTAGGCTTTTAAAAAAGTACTCAAGAAAAAATCTAGAAAAGATTGTGGCGCCAGCAAAAAGTCTAGAAATATTTTTTCTAGAGAGAGGACCATAAAAGAATACCAGAAAAGAATCTAGAAAAATTGTTGAGGATCCAGCATGGAATCTAGAAAAGAATGAAGATAAAAAAGAATCTAGGAAAAGTGTTATCTGGATTGAGGGTCCAGAAAATAATCTAGAAAAGGGTAAGAATACTACTAGAATAGGATATTAAAATCACTTCATAAGTTTTTAACCTGGAAAAAATCAACAGGCAGAGTAGATTTAGAAACTATTCAATGCCTTTCCAACTGTTGCTTTCCATGGTCTGTTTCAATAATCTTTTTTTAGTCTTCAAACATCTTGGTTCTAGATCAAATGAGAAAACATGTCTTGTGTTGTAGACAGATCACCCAGATTAGGCTCTAGAATAGAATCTAGACAAGGATCTAGAAAAGATTGAGGCTTTATACGAGAATCTAGAAAAGTGTTTTCTAGAGAGTGGGTACATAAAAATCTACCAGAAAGGAATCTAGAAAAAAATTGAGGATCCAGAAAGGAATCTAGAAAAGAATGAGGATTAAAAAAAAATTTAGAAGAAGTGTTATCTGGATTGAGGATCCAGAAAAAAATCTAAAAAGCAAGGGAGGATCCAGGAAGAAGGATCCAGAAAAGAATTTAGAAAAGGGTAAGAATAGAAAAAGGGTACAAATAACAATAAAATAAGATATTTGATGAATATTATAACACTTTAAACCTGGAACATAAATCAACACGCAGAGTATGTTTAGAAGGGACTCAATGCCTTTCTAACTGTTGCTTTCAATGGCCTGTTTCAATAATGTTTTTTTTTTTCTTTTACTCCTTCTTGATCTTTCCAGAAAACATATCTTTGTGTCCTAGATAGCTCGTCCAGATTAGGCTTTAAAATACTACCCAAGAAAAAATCTAGAAAAGATTGTGGCTCCAGAAAAAAATCTAGAAAAAGTCTTTGTAGAGAGAGGACCCATAAAAGAATATCAGAAAAGAATCTAGAAAAATTATTGAGGATCCAGGAAGGAATCTAGAAAAGAATGAGGATTAAAAAAAATCTTGAAAAAGTGTTATCTAGATTGAGGATCCAGAAAAGAATCTAAAAATCAAGGGAAGATCCAGGAGGAAGGAAAAAGGGTAAGAATAGAAAAATGGTACGAATAACAATAAAATAAGATATTCAACGAATATTATAACACTTTAATCCTGGAACAAAAATCAACAAGCAGAGTAGATTTAGGAAGGACTCAATGCTTTTCCATACAACAGTTGTTGCTTTCCATAGCCTGCTTCAATAATTTTTTTTTTTACTCTTTAAACACCTTAGTTCTAGAATCCCTTTAGAAAACATATCTTTGTGTTCTAGATAGATCATCCAGATTAGGCTTTTAAAAAGTACTCTAGAAAAGATTGTGGCTCCAGAAAAAAATCTAGAAAATTTTTTTCTAGAGAGAGGACCCATGAAAGAATACCTGAAAAGAATCTAGAAAAATTATTGAGGATCCAGCAAGGAATCTAGAAAAGAATGAAGATTAAAAAAAATCTAGAAAAAGTGTTATCTGGATTGAGGGTCCAGAAAATAATCTAGAAAAGGGTAAGAATAATATTACAATATGATATTAAATGCATATCCTAATGTTTTTAACCTGGAAAAAATCAACAGGCAGAGTAGATTTAGAAACTATTCGATGCCTTTCCAACTGTTGCTTTCCATGGCATGTTTCAATAATCTTTTTTTAGTCTTCAAATATCTTTGTTCTAGATCAAATGAGAAAACATGTCTTGTGTTATAGATAGATCACCCAGATTAGGCTCTAGAATAGAATCCAATAAAAGCTCTAGAAAAGATTGAGGCTTTAGAAGAGAATCTAGAAAAGTGTTTTTCTAGAGAGTCGATACATAAAATCTACCAGAAAGAATCTAGAAAAATAATTGAGCATCCAGAAAGGAATCTAGAAAAGAATGAGGATAAAAAAAACCAGAAAAAGTTTTATCTGGATTGAGGATGCAGAAAAGAATCTAAAAAGGAAGTGAGGATCCATGAGGAAGGATCCAGAAAAGAATCTGGAAAAGTATAAGAATAGAAAAAGGGTACCAATTACAATAAAATAAGATATTCTATGAATATTATAACACTTTAATCCTGGAACAAAAATCAACAAGCAGAGTAGATTTAGAATGGACTCAATGCCTTTCCAACTGTTGCTTTCCATGGCCTGTTTCAATAATGTTTTTTTTTTTACTCTTTAAAAACCTGAGTTTTAGATCACTCCAAAAATCATATCTTTGTGCTCTAGATCATCCAGATTAGGCTTTAAAATAGTACCCAAGAAAAAAATCTAGAAAAGATTGAGGCTCCAGAAAAAAATCTAGAAAAAGTTTTTCTAGAGAGAGGACCTATAAAAGAATACCAGAAAAGAATCTAGAAAAACTATTGAGGATCCAACAAGGAATCTAGAAAAGAATGAAGATAAAAAAGAATCTAGAAAAAGTGTTATCTGGCTTGAGGGTCCAGAAAATAATCTAGAAAAGGGTAAGAATAATATTAAAATAGGATATTAAATACATATCATAACGTTTTTAACCTGTAAAAAAATCAACAGGCAGAGTAGATTTAGAAACTATTCAATGCCTTTCCAGCTGTTGCTTTCCATGGCCATTTCAATAATCTTTTTTTAGTCTTCAAACGTCTTGGTTCTAGATCAAATGAGAAAACATGTCTTGTGGTATAGCTATATTACCCAGATTAGGCTCTAGGATAGAATCCAGGCAAGGATCTAGAAAAGATTGAGGCTTTAGAAGAGAATATAGAATAGTGTTTTTCTAGAGTGCGAGTACATAAAATCTACCAGAAAAGAATCTAGAAAAATAATTGTGGATCCAGAAAAGAATGTAGAAAATAATGAGGATCAAAAATAATCTAGAAAATGTGTTATCTGTGTGGATCCAGAAAAGTATCTAAAAAAGAAGGGAGGATCCAGCAGGAAGGATCTAGAAAAGAATCTAGAAGGGGGTAAGAATAAAAAAAGGGTAAAAATAATAATAGAATAAAATATTTAATGACTATCATAACACTTTCTAACTGGAATAAAAATCAAGGAGCAGAAAAGATTTAGAAAGGATTCAATGCCTTCCTAACTGTTGCATTCCATAACCAGTTTCAATAATCTTTTTTTTAGTCTTTGAACACCTTAATTCTACATCACCCCGGAACACATATCTTCGTGTTCTAGATAGATCACCCAGATTAGTCTCTAGAATAGAATCCAGGAAAGGATCTAGTAAAAATTGAGTCCCTAGAAAAGAATCTAGAAAAAAGTTTTTCTAGAGAGAGTATCAATAAAAGAATACCAGCAAAGAATCTAGCAAAATAATTGAGGATCCAGCAAGGAAGCTAGAAAAGAATGAGAGTTAAAAAAGAATTTTTTAAAAAGTGTTCTCTGGATTGAGGATCCAGAAAAGAATCTAAAAAGGGGGGAGGATCCAGGAGGAAGTATCCAGAAAAGAATCTAGAAAAGGGTAAGAATAATAATAGAATAAGATATTCAGTGAATATCATAACACTTTCAACTTGGAACAAAAATCAACAAGCAGAGTAGATTTAGAAAGGATTCAATGCCTTTCTAACTGTTGCTTTCCATGGCCTGTTTCAATAATATTTCTTTTAGTCTTTGAACACCTTTGTTCTAAATCACCCCAGAAAAAATATTTTTATGTTTTAGATAGATCACCCTGATTAAACTCAAGAATAGAATCCAGGAAAGAATCTAGAAAAGATTGAAGCCAAGAAAATAATATAGACAAGAGTTTTTCTAGAAAGAGTGTGCATAAAAAATATCAGAAAAGAATCTAGCAAAAATAATTGAGGATCCTGCAAGGAATCTAGAAAAGAAGGAGGAACAACAACAACAACAACAACAACAACAAAAAAGAATTTAGAAAAAAGTGCTGTCTGGATTGAGAATCTAGAAAAGAATCTAAAAAGGGTAAGAATAGTAAAAGTCTAAGAATAATAATAGAATAAAATAGTCAATGAATATGTATTTATATGTATTTTGTAGTTACCAAAAAAAAAAAAGGCACTAAGTGGCCAACTTACTCAGAATAGTTTGTAAATCACATTTTCCCCTCACATGAGGCTGTAAGCAAACAAGGTAAAAGCATATGAAATCTGTGTTACAGATACTTTTTTTTATCCACAAGGAAAACTACATTAAAATTTTTTTCATTTGATGTACCTGAAATCTTTATGGATTAGATGTAAAATATATCTTTCTATTTTAAAGGAATTTATGAAGTGCATTTTAAATTTCCTTATAAAAGATTTGTTTCATGCATGTTTGAAAATTTAAGAGGTAGTATAATAGAAATTCTATTAATAAAAGTGCTACAAAGTATTCTAACTTTTTCCATGTTCAGCAAGCTTTCTAGAAAATAGTTTTCTATGTTCAATAATTGAAATCTCCATTTAGCAGATACATGTTAATGCAAAGTATTGACATATATACAAATACAATTATTTAATTAAAATGGTTTTACATGAACAAGAAGTAAGGACATTTCTACAATTGCATATTGTATAGTAGAGGAAATTCTTACTGGCTTCAAGAAAATTTTTCCTGTCCAGGAAATTTGAAATAATACCCTAATAATAATGCTAACCATGCCTCCAATGTTCTTTTACCTTACTGCTTGATGTGTATGTGTGTATATATATCTTTTAGGAAAATACACTTTGACTTTCTTCAAAGGAAAAATCAAAGTCACTTATAATACATCAAGAGGTTGACCACTTAAGTTCCATTCACTCACCTGATTTTCTTATGTCCTCTTGGTCGTTCTGATTGGACAGACATGTGACTTGTGCTGCTGAAACGAGATGCACTGCTAGTTCTTGATACAACTGATGCATCACTTACATCACTGTCTGAAGATTTAGTGGAAATGTTGTCCGCTCCTCGATGATGATCTCTCCCCGAGCGATACTGTTAACACAGATCATCAAACACACAAGAAGTTATGAGCACAAACACAAAGCAATCTCTTCTTTTTTTTCTTTCAGGATTCAAATTTTTCACAGGAACACACTGTTTAGAAAAAACTCACGGTACTGTTTCTAACACAAAAGTGAAAAACAATTACCCCAAAACAACAGTTCAATTTATACAAAATTATTTGTTTATACAGATGACATTAAAACATTTTTAGAATATTTTAATGTTAGTCATTAAGGCTTTTATATTAGATGAGTTGTATTGGGGGAGGGGAGGAGAAAACAGAAGGAAAAATGTGAGTGGAGAGAGGAAAACAGTGAAAGAAATATAAAGATTTTGTTTAGGGTTAGGGTTAGGGATTTTGATTTTCAAATGAAAACTAATCATTATAAAATGTCTAATTGTATTTACAAAAGCTAAAGTACTATTGATTTCTTTGACAATTTGCTTTCCACTATCATGTTTCTGTGAAAACAGTATGATGCCTAGAAGCCAAATTATCACATCACCATCTTAAAACTCTCGAGACATCTCTAAACCATATCAAAGAATTTCAGATAATTTTAAGCTTACTAGAAGAGCTCAATATAATTTATAATGAAATTGCAATGATCAAATTGATATTTGTTTACAGTAGTAAAGCTGCTGTTTTCTAAAGTAGTCAGAAAATAGTTTTTTGATTAATTTAATATTCTAGTGAATAGATGGGGAAATAAGCTTACATATATATATATATATATATATATATATATATATATATATATATATCAGCTACTAAACAGCACACTCTGTTAATCACTTTACAAATATTATCTCATTTAATCTTTACAACAACCCTTTGAGAGGTTATTATACTCATTTTACAGATGAGGAAATTGAAGCAAACAGAGGTTAAATGACTTGCCCAGGAGTCAAACTGAAGAGTTTGTATTTAATTGTGGAGACAACCGAGACAAACTAGAATTTATTGAATAGGGGACCCATATGGTAAGATCTGTGTTTAAGGAAAATTATAAGGAAACACTTAGTAAAACTTCTGAATTTAAATGTAATTTAGATTATATTTTGCATGCAATATGAAATAAGTCAAATGAAGTTTGAAGCTATCTGTTGAGAGGACCAACTGAAGCAAAGGGTGTAAACAGAAAATATCAAATATAATAGATTATTTATAGTATCCATACAATAAATTATTTTTTAAAAAGTTAATTGACTGAGACATAAATGGAAAAATAATTATATAAATGGAGCAGAGCAAAATGTGGTCAGAGAAAAGGATAAGGTCTCAGTTTGTGGTTGCTTTAATATTATAAATATGTAATATTATTCTTCTAGGAAACAACAGAACTAATTTCAGAATACATATTGGGTCATTTTCTCAGTTAGCCAGACACAGTGCCAAATAAAAGATGCATCAAATGCTTACAGTGTTTAACATTCAATATACTAGTGTTTCTGGAAAGTGGCTCTAATGAGTGTTAATTAAATTAGTTCTGATTTTTCCCCCAGACATTTATTAAGCCTTTGCTATATGCCAGATATCATGATAGGCACTAGAGATATAAAGGCCAAAAACAATTTTTGTCCACAAGGATCTTATATCAGAATGAGGAAGACAATGTCTCAATAAATAGATCTGTTTAAATAAATAGATACATGTGAATTATATGTAGAGGAGTTGGAAAGAAATCTTAAAGACAAAGAGTAGAAGGAGTGAGGAGGATCAGAAAAAGCTTTCTGAAAAAAGATGGTGTTGGAACTGAGCCTTAAAGGGAGCCAGGGAATTTAAGAAGAACAGGTTAGGAAGGAGAAGGAGCATTATAAGCATGGTGCACAACTAGAGCAAAGGCAATGGAGATGGAGAGCAACTGTGCGTAAACTAATATAACTGGCTTGTAGAGTACACAAAAAGAAATTTTAAAAAAGACAATTGGAAAGATATTATTTTATATATTCAAGATAATATTTAAGACACAGTTGAATTCAATGCAACCTATAAAAATAGACCTAGTCATAGACAATATCTTAAACTTTATTTTCTGAAATTGTTAAATTGATATACTGATATTAATTTTTATTATCTAATTAAATACAAACTATAAAATACTATACAGTATTTTATGGAATAACTATGGAATAAGCATGTTCCTAAATCTGTGTTTAAAGCAAGCATAAATATTGAATTATATTTTGCCATTGAATTCCTTTGTATGTCTTGGAAATACATTTTTAAGGAAACATTTTCTTCATAGTTATAAGCAAATTAATATTGGAGTATTATAAGTAGCTTCTTACTCTTACTTCTATAATGCTAAAATGACATTATGAACAATAGATTTGCCCAATTATTTGATCTTCATCTTCAACGAAGCATGTGGAAATCAAAGCTTTTTGAACTAAAAAAAGAACTAGCTATAATCAGTAACAACCCAATGTAATTAGTGCAAAACTGGCTCATGCTCTATTCTTGCTATTCTTCTACATGGTGATCTTACATTGCTCAATCACTTCTATTAATTTTCCTATTTCTTTACTGCTATTCTGGATTTCTTTACCCTCCTGTAAAAATATCATTCAGTCAGTCAACAAATATTCATTAATGGTCTCTTGTGTAACAGGTACTAAGCGCTGACTCACAGCTTGATAAGAAAGCTAGCATACAGATGATTATATACACATAAGATACATTCAGGATTAATTGGAGATAATTAACAAAGAGAAGGCATAAGAATCAGGAAAGATTTCTGGTAAAAATGAGATCTTAGCAGGGACTTGAAGGAAGCTAAGAGACAGAGATGTGGAAAGAGAATGTTCCAAGTCTGAGGGACAGCCAGTTAAAAAGCAAAGATTTAGGAGATGGTGTATTTTGTTCTCAGAACAGCAAGGTCAGTGTCACTGGATAGCAGAATAAGTGGTGGGATGAAGGCATAAGAAGATCGGAAAATGTAAGAAGAGGCCAGGATATGAAAGGCTTTATTTAAAAGCCAAAAAAGAAAGATTTTATATTTGTGTATATTATATAGGAAGTCACTGAATTTTACAGATTAGAAAGTGATCTTACCAGACTTGTGCTTTAGGACTACGTATGTGATAGTTGAGTGGAAAATGGAAAGAAGTAGAGAGGTACTGGTGGTAGAAAAAGCAACCAGAAGGCAGCAGTTTAGGTGTTTAAGATGATGAGAGTCTGCCTTCATCAAGGGTCATGGCTGTATTAGATGATAGAAAGGGACATATATGAGAAATGTTATGAAAGGGCTCTTTCCTATATTTCTGCCAAGCCTCAACTTTAGGTCAACTCCTGACACCTTTACTTCTATTCACTATGCTGAATGTTTCTGGAGCTAAACATTAGCAATTAAATGGTTAGGGGGTTCAGTGAATGCAATGGATAGAACACTGGGCCAGAAGTCAGACATTTACTGATGTTGTTTTGCAAGTCTTCTTTCTAGCTGTATGATCTTGGGCAAGTCACTTAACCCAATTGCTTCAGCAAAAAACAAACAAAGAACAACAAAAACCCTCAATATATCCATATACCGTCCTCCTCTGCTCATACTTAGAGAATGAAGTGGACGTTTTTGTTTTTTGCCAATCTAATTCTTTCTGTGTTGTTACTAATCTTATTTAAGCTCATTTCATTAATAAACCATTCTTCCTCTTCTCATCCATTTCCCATTATCACCTTCAATCTTCTTTTTAAAAGTTGTATTGGTATGATTTCTTTTTACATTACAAATATTTATAATTACCTTCTGTGAAAGCTCTATTGTAAAAAGTCAAATTGATCATAATTAACAATATAGTGACCTCACTTGCATATGCATGCAATATTTTACATCTCTAGCATAAACACCCCCAAATCTTTTAATTTTAATTTTATCTTTATTGGTTTTAGCTTTTTATTTTCAAAAATATATATGCAGAGATAATTTTCAATATTCACCTTTGCAAAATCTTGTGTTCTAAATTCTTTCTCCCTCTCTTCTCCCCACCCCCTCCCTTAGTCATCAAGCAATCCAATATATGTTAAACATGTACAATTCTCCTATACATAATTCCACAATTATTATTCTGCACAAGAAAAATCAGATCAAAAAGAAAATAAATGAGAAAGAAAACAGAAAGCAAGCAAACAACAAAAAATGTAAAAATACTATGTTGTGATCCACATTCAGTCCCCACAGTCCTCTCTCTGGATGCAGATGGTTTTCTCTATATTGAAATTGGCCTGAAATCACCACAAAAAAAGCCATTTCCATCAGAATTGATCATTGCAAAATCTTGGTATTGTTGCGTATAATATTCTCTTGGTTCTACTCACTTCACTTTGCATCAATTCATGTAAATCTCTCTAGGTCTCTCTGAAATCATCCTGCTGGTAATTTCTTATTAAACAATAATATTCCATAACATTCATATACCTTAACTTATTCAGCCATTCTCCAAGTGATAGGGATCCATTCAATTTCCAGTTTCTTGTCACTAGAAAAAGGGCTGCTACAAACATTTTTGCACATGTGGGCCCTTTTCCCCTTTTTTATGATCTCTTTGGAATACAGGCCCAGTAGAGACACTGCTGGATCAAAGAATATGCACAGTTTGATAGTCCTTTGCGCATAGTTCCATATTGCTCTCCAGAATGATTGGATAAATTTATAACTCCACCAACAATGTATTAGTGTGCCAGTTTTCCCACACCCATTCCAACATTTATCCTTATCTTTTCCTATCATCTTAAGCAAGCTGAGAGGTGTGTGGTGGTACCTCAGAATTGTTTTAATTTGCATTTCTCTGAACAATAGTGATTTAGAGCATTTTTTTCATATAACCAGAAATCCAAACCTCTCTTTTAAAAATTGTTTTACTCAATTAGCAAAAATATATTTTTTCACTTCCTGCTCCCCAGTCCTTAAAAAAGAAGGAAAAAAATCTCATAGTCAAAAAGCTTTATAAATTGTAAACTATTTATATACATGCGTGTGTGTTTTTTTCTCTCCCTCCCACTCCTTTAAGAAAGAAAACAAACTCACAAATCAAGCAAGATTCTCAATAGTGATTAAACAAATTACACGTGCATATGTATATATATTTCTTATTTTGCACAATAACCTATCA
Source organism: Sarcophilus harrisii (assembly GCF_902635505.1). NCBI lineage: Eukaryota > Metazoa > Chordata > Mammalia > Dasyuromorphia > Dasyuridae > Sarcophilus > Sarcophilus harrisii. The sequence continues at coordinate 10,214,702 of NC_045432.1, forward strand.
TTTCTTTGTCAAGAGGGATGATCACTTTATTGAATAGTGTTCTAAAAGCTCTCAAAGTTATATGTCTTTACTGTGACATTAATGTATAAATTGTTCTGGTTCTGCTTATTTAATTCGGCATCAGTTTATAAAAGTCTTCAAAACTGTTCATTCTTATAATATTGATATGATAGTATAAATTGTTCTTTTGGTCCTGTTTACTTCATTCAGTATGGATTCGTATGTTTTTCCATGCCTCTTTGAAATAAAATATCTTCATTTCTTACAGTATTCCATTATATGTACCTATTCCTCAACTGGTGGTCATAACTTTACTGCCACTATTTTTTTTTTTTTTTGCCAAAAAGAGTTATAATTTTTTACATATAGTAACCTTTCCTCTTTGCATATAGCCATAGCAGTGGTACTGCTCAGTAACTCTTTTTTTGTAAAATTCCGAATTGTTTTTTGGAATGCATCTATGCATTTATTGAGCCTATCAACAGTGTGTATCAATGTGCCTGTTATCCCACGGTCTCTCCAACATAAATCATTTTACGTTTTTGTCATCTTTGCCAATGTGATAGATGTAATATGGAATCTCAAGTTTGCTTTGAATAGCATTTCTCTCAGTAGTTATTTGGAGCATTTTTTCCTCTAGAGAATGTTAGTTTTTTTTTCCTTGAGAATTGCTTGTTCATGACAATTTTCAGATGAAGAAATTAAAGCCATTTCTAATCATATAAAAATGCTCAGAATCACTATTGATTAAAGAAATGCAAATTACCACAACTCTGAGGTACTACTTCATACCCTTCAGACTGGCCAAGAGGATAGGAAAAGATAATGAATAAATGTTGGAGTAGATGTGGGAAAACTGGAACGCTAATGCATTGTTGGTGGAGTTGTGAAATGACCCAACCATTCTGGAAAGCAGTTTGGAACTATGCCCCCAAAACTATCAAACTGTACATATTCTTAGATTTGGCAGTCTGTACCGGATCTCTATCCCAAAGAGATCATCAAAGAGGGAAAAGGAGCCATGTGGGCTAAAATATTTGTAGCAGCCCTTTTTGTAGTGTCAAGGAACTGGAAATTGAGTCAGATTTCCCATCAGTTGGGGAATGGCTGAATAAGCTATGGTATATTAATGTAATGGAATATTATTATTGTTCTATAAGAAATGAGGAACAAGCTGATTTCAGAAAAGTCTGGAAACACATACATGAACTGAAGTAAACAGAATGAAGAGAATACTGTACAGAGCTAACAATATTATGTGATGATCATTTGTGATAGTTGGCTCGTTTCAACAATATGGTCATTCAAGGCAATCCCTCTAGACTTGTGATGGAAAGTGCCATCTATATCCAGAGAGACATGGAGACTGTATGTTGATCAAAGCAGAGTATTTTTACCACTTGTTGCTGTTTATTTGCTTGGCTTTTTTCTTTCTTGTATTTTTCCCCTTTGATCTGATTTTTCTTGCACAACATGACAAATATGGAAATATGCTTAGAAGAATTTCATATCTACATCAGATTGTTTGCTGTCTTGGGGAGGTGGGAGGTGGGAGAGGGAAGGACAAAAATCTGGAATGCAAAGTTTTGCAAAGATGAATGTTGAAAACTATCTTTGCTTATATCTGGAAAAATAAAATAGAATTGGAAAAAATAAAATATTTTAAATAATGTAGGGGATTGCTTATTCACATGTACTTTGATCAATTCGGAATATTTCTTTTTTTATAAATTTGAATTCATTCTCTAACTGGAGAATGAGATCTTTATCAGAAAAACTTAAAGATATTTCCCACTTAACTGTGTCCCTTTTAAGCTTAGCTTTATTGGATTTCTGTGTAAAAACTTTTAAATTCTCTATAATACAAATTATTTTTATTTTCTATTAGCCCCTTAATCCCATGGCTCATTCCTACCTATCTGTTTTTAAATCTGCCCTATCTTTAAAAAAAACCCCAAAACAAAACCTTTTTTATGGATGTTTTCATGCCCCCTCTAGTTAGCATCCTGTATTATCCCCCTTCCAGAGCATAAGCCAAATGCTATGCCATGACTGTGTATTCCCTGCTTCTACTTCTTTACAATTTAGTTCACTCTAATTCATCCTAAATTAAGCTATAAAAGCGATCTTTCTTAAATCTCTGGTCTAACAATATCACTACCCTATATATTAAACTCTAATGCTTTCCCTTTACCTCCACCATAAAATATGAAATTCTCTGACTTTTAAAAGACCTGCCCCCTTCCTACCTTCTAAGTCTCTTAGTCTCTTTACATTGTACTTTCTTCTGAGTATTCTGATTCAAAGACATAAGACTTTCTCCTTCATGTATCATAATTTACTTTTCTGCTGTGTGCCTTTTCAATGGCTGTCAACCATTTTGGAAAGTTCTGTCTCTTCATCTCCACCTTTCCTGCTTTGCTTCAAGAGTCAGCTCAAATCTCACCTTTCTACCAACTAACTATTAGTATCTTCCAACAAAAATTACCTCTCATTTTGTCTCCATTTTTCTAGTATGTACATAGTTGTTTCTTTTTGTATCCCCGAAGAGAATGTAAGCTCCTCAAGGGCAGGAACCATGTTTTCCTCCCTTTCTTTTTATTCCCAGCATTTGGCACAGTGCCTGACATGTATTAGCAGCCAAATAAGTACTTATTGACTAAAATACATTTCTAAAATGGAACTCATTACATTTACCTTCAAATCAATCCTCCTCATTTCTTCTATGTGCAAAATGTCTGCCACATTTTAGGCACTTAATAGATGTTTGCTTCTGTGTTGATGAAAGCACCATTCTTTAACCATCTATGTTTACACCTTCAACTCTTTCCTCTCCTTCAATCTTATTAGTTAATCAATTACTTTTTCTGCTTCCATATCATTTCTTCTATCCACTAAGGCAGTCTTAACCTAGCTCAGGGCCATATTACCTCTTACTTGTACTATTTTATTAATTTAACTGTTCTCCCTTCTCCTATGTTTCCCTCTTCCATTTCATCCAACAAAAAGCTTACAAATTGTATTTCTAAAATACAGATGTGACCATGTGATCATCCTACTAAAAATTGTCAATGGTTCCCTTTTGTTTTCAGGGTAAAATACAAATCCCTACACTAAAGTACCCCACAGTCAGGCTCCCAACTATCTTTTGAATTGTAGTTCTCAACCAGATAGTTATATGTTGTACCTTACATTCCAGCTCCTACACCCACACCAGCTCTACAAAGAAGCTCTCCATTTCTACATGCATGTTTCTTCACTTCTACCTCATTGAATTTCTAGATTTTTTTAAAAGTACAGATTAGGTGCCCCTCCTGTACAATTTTTAGGCTCATTCTCCAAGTTGTTAGGCTTCTTTTCTCTAGAAATTAGTTTCTATAACTTTGCATGTATTTTGTATTTGCCCATTTTTAGACATCTTCCTTAAAAACAAGCGATGTTTTGTTTTGTTCATAGTACCTAGTATATAGTAGGAACAATATATGTTTGTTGAATTAAATTTACTCATCAGTCTCATATTCTGGTCTCTCGATCTACCATGCTACTGAAACTGTTCTACAAAAGTTATCATTGGCCTTTTTATTTCCTGAGCTATTGACTTGCCCCCATCATCTTGCAAACTATTGAAGCATTTGATAGATGAGATTATCGGCTTCTCATGACAGAAAAATTGCTCATATGATGAAAGAAAATTGTTAATATCAAATGAAACATTAAAAATGTCTTAATGATCTTAGTGCTGTCAGAACTTCAATAATTTCTTTACCTTCCTACTCTTAAGTTATTTACTCTCAATTGCTCTTCTATACCTTAGGATTTCACTTTGTAAAGGAACCTAGCTTAAGGTGGATCTAAGTTCCTAATGTTCTTGCCTCCTTACTAATGGAATTCATGACATGAAGGGAAAAGAGCAGAATGAAGTAGTTTTCTTTGCTTATATTGCCAAGAGTAACTGGGTGTCGTGGTCAGGTTTTACTACCTCATATTATATCTCTTCTCCCTTTTTTCCTGAAAGTTTAAGAACCTGATACTATAAGTCCACTGTGGAAACATTCCTCAAGGTGGTAAGGGTTAAGGTTAGTAAGGGTTACTCTATTATCTCAATTAAAGATGATTTATTCCTCCATTTATGACTGATTTTTCCAGGACTTGACCCTAAATATGTTGTGCTCTCTTATATTCATTGCTATTACTCTACTAGTTTCTGCTCTTATCTGACAGTTCCTCTTTCACTGATTTGTCACTGTCTGCCCACTCTATAAATCTTAGCTCTTTTCTCTGGTGTCTCTACTCTTTTTCTTGTATGAATTCCATGAATTCGGTTAACATCATTCAATATTACTCCCTGATCTATATATACAGATCTAATGTATTTCTTGAATTCCTCTTCTGTATCATCATCTATACATTTTGTTACTACCATAAACTCAGCATGTTCAAAATTAAACTTAACTAAAACCATCTTTTACTGTCTTTCCTACTAACTTTGCATTTTTATGTATCTGGAACTACTATCTTCTTAATTATGCAAGCTTAAACATTCAATCATTAGTGATTTTTCCTTTCCTCTCATACTTCATATCCAATTCACTGACAAGTTATGCTGATCTTACATTTCTCACATCCTTGTCTATCTCTTCATTCACACTTTAGTATGAATTTAGCCAGTTTAGTTCAGGCACTTACCACCTTTCATTTAAACTCTTATAATACCCTCAAATTTGGTCTCTTAGTCTTATTTTCTCCTCTCTTCAATCCATTTTTCACATAATTTTGCTAAAATAATCTTTCCTAAAACATAGGCTAAATTGTACATATCATTTGCTCAAAAACTTTTTTGTGAATCCTTATTGCCCCTAAAATAAAATACAGATTCCTGCACCTGGCATATAAAGGTTTACAATCTAGCTTCAATCTACCTTTTTGGTCAGTCACATGACTTCCCTTTGTGCATTCTAGAGCCAATCTATGCTGCTAGAGTTTCCTTATTTTCATAGAACTGGAATGCATTTCTTTCTCAACTTTGCCTTTTAGAATCTTTATTTTACTTCAAGCTTTTGCTCAGATGTTATATGTGAAGGTTAATGCCCCTTCAAATATTCTCTCTCCTCACATTTTCTAGAGCATTGTGGCTCCTTCTCTTTTTTTTTTTTCTCATAAGAAATTACTTTGTATTATATTTATCTGTGGATAACTCTTGTTCACACACAGAGTTATGTGCAAATTCCTTGAAGGTAAGGACCTTTTCACTTTTTATCCTTGTTTCTCTCAACCTTGCATACCACAGGTACTTAATAAATGTTTACTGAATTTCCAGCCACATAACCATGGTTGGTAGTGCTATAAAATATTGTCCTCAACATCCAGACAGAAGATTGATCCAGGTTGGAAAATGGCAAAGGATAGGAAAATATTTGTTCTCCCTTCATTATCCAGAAGAGTATTTATGTAATTCTATCTTAGGAAAAGAAAGGAAAATTAAGTTCATCCATTCATAATAATAATTATAACTTTCAGTTATATAATGTATAAAATTCTATTTTCATAATAACTTTGAAAATAGATAAAAACATTTTATACATGAGGAATTTGAGGTTTAGAAATTTTATATAACTTGTTAGTTACCCAACTGAAGGGACAGAATTTGACTTCAAATCTATATTTTGATTCAAAATTCAATGATCTTTCCTATTGTACTTCAGTAATTTTTAGCTCAATCATTTTAATGCTAAAGAAGAAAATTTACTTTTAGAATATTCTCTTTTTGCATCATACGGTTATCTGAGCTAATATTTTATTTTTTTTGTTATAGCTTTTTATTGACAAAATATATGCATGGGTAATTTTTGAACACTGACCCTTACAAAAACTTCTGTTCCAACTTTTCCCCTCTTTCCTTCCACACCTTCCCCTAGATGGTCGGTAGTCTCATACATGTTAAACATGTTAAAGTAGATGTTAAATACAATATATGTATACATATTTATACAGTTATCTTGCTGTACAAGAAAAATCGGATTTAGAAAAAAGATAAAAATAACCTGGGAAGAAAAACAAAAATGCAAGCAAACAATAACAGAAAGAGTGTAAATGCTAGGTTGTGGTCCACACTCATTTCCTAGTGTTCTTTCACTGGGTATATGAGCTAATATTTTAAATATAGTTTTAAGCTATGGTTTTCTCAGTAGCAATATGTGGTTGTGAGAATTATACTAAAAAGGAAAGCTAAGCACTGAAAAAATCAATGATTTTCAATTTTGTGCTGGAGCAGACTTTTGGGAGTCTCTTGAACATCAAGAAGATAAAATAAGTAAATACCTAAAGAAATTAATTCAGTGTATTCACTGAAGCTTAAATACTTTGGCCACATAATGAGAAAACAGATCTCAGTGGAAAAGAACCTAATAATGGGAAAGATTGAAAGGAAAAGGAAAAGAAGGATGAGAAGGATAGATAATGCCATGAAAACAATGAATATGAAATTGCACAGACTTCAAGAGATAGTAGAAAAATTGAAGGGCTCAGCATGCTGTTGCAGTTCATGGGATAACAAAGGGTCAGACAGGACTAAATGACTGAACAACAAAAATGTGATTAGTGCTAAATTACGTATCTACCACTTGAAATTCAAGTCTAGCTAAGATTGGAGAAGATCATTTTCAAACTGGAGAGTGCTAATTTTTGCAGCCACAAATAAGGAAGACTATCTACTAGACATTAAGCAGGGGAATGTTTTTACTTCAATTAAAATATAGCTCCTATGTTGAAAGTTCAATAGCTCCCAAAATAAACATTTTCAGTTTTTGGATAGCTCTTAATTATGAGGACACTGATATTTACATTGAATTCATGTTTACTTCCTTTGGACTTGATTATCTCATCCTTCTACTCAATCAATTCCAGTGGCTTCCAGGATTAAATCCTGTTTGGTATTCTAAATCTTTCTCCTCCTTTCCAGTCATCTCTTTCCTTACATACAATCACGTATTCTGAATTTCAGTGAAACTTGTCTTCTTACAATTCCTCAAAGAAAATATTAGCACTCCTTTCTGGGCATTTTCATTAGCTGTCCTCAATATCTGGAATGTTCTACATCCTTATCTCTGGCTACTGGCTTCTCTGGCTTCATTCAAATCCCATCTATAATCCCACATGCTACACAAAGCTTTTCTTAATCCCTTCCCCCTACTCCTCTTATTTCTACTGTTTTCCCTCTCTTGGTGAATCACAGTGTATTCTCTGTATAGCTTTTTAGTACATATTGGTTTTCAGTCATTTCAGGTATGTCCAGCTCTTCATGATTGGCAAGGATACTGGAATGGTTTGCCCTTTCCTTCTCCACCTCATTTTACAGATGAGGCAAACAGGGCTAACTTGTCCATAATCACACATACGCTAAGAAGTATGTAAAGTTAGATTTGAACTGAGGAAAATGAGTCTTCCTGACTCATTTGTCCAACACTGTGTCACCTAGCTACTCTAGGTTATGGATTGTTGTTTGCAAGTTGTGTCCTTCCCTAATCTATGGACTTTGGGGGAACAAGGATTGACTTTTTTTTTTAAAAATAACTTTTTATTGACAGAACCCATGCCAGGGTAATTTTTTACAACATTATCCCTTGCACTCACTTCTGTTCCAATTTTTCCCCTCCCTCCCTCTACCCTCTCCCCTAGATGGCAAGCAGTCCTATACATGTTAAATATGGCACAGTATATCTTAGATACAATAAATGTGTGCAGAACCGAACAGTTCTCTTGTTGCTCAGGGAGAATTGGATTCAGAAGGTATAAATAACCCAGGAAGAAAAACAAAAATGCAAACAGTTTACATTCATTTCCCAGTGTTCTTTCTTTGGGTGTAGCTGCTTCTGTCCATCCTTGATCAATTGAAACTGAGTTAGATCTTCTCTTTGTTGAAGAAATTCACTTCCATCAGAATACATCCTCATACAGTATCGTTGTTGAAGTATATAATGATCTCCTGGTTCTGCTTATTTCACTCAGCATCAGTTCATGCAAGTCTCTCCAATCCTCTCTGTATTCATCCTGCTGGTCATTTTTTTTTAATTTAATAGCCTTTTATTTACAGGTTATATGTATGGGTAACTTTACAGCATTGACAATTGCCAAACCTCTTGTTCCAATTTTTCCCCTCCTTCTCCCTACCCCCTCCCCCAGATGGCAGGATGACCAGTAGATGTTAAATATATTAAAATATAAATTAGATACACAATAAGTCTCATGACAAAACCGTTATTTTGCTGTACAAAAAGAATCAGACTCTGAAATATTGTACAATTAGCCTGTGAAGGAAATCCAAAATGCAGGTGGGCAAAAATATAGGGATTGGGAATTCAATGTAATGGTTTTTAGTCATCTCCCAGAGTTCTTTCTCTGGGCGTAGCTGGTTCAGTTCATTACTGCTCCATTGGAAATGATTTGGTTGATCTCATTGCTGAGGATGGCCAGGTCCATCAGAACTGGTCATCATATAGTATTGTTGTTGAAGTATATAATGATCTCTTGGCCCTGCTTGTTTCACTCAGCATCAGTTCATGTAAGTCTCTCCAGGCCTTTCTGAAATCATCCTGTTGGTCATTTCTAACAGAAAAATAATATTCCATAATATTCATATACCACAATTTATTCAGCCATTTTCCAATTGATGGGCATCCACTCAGTTTCCACTGCTGATCATTTCTTACAGAACAATAATATGCCATAACATTTATATACCACAATTTACTCAACCATTCTCCAATTGATGGGCATCCATTCATTTTCCAGCTTCTAGCCACTACAAACAGGGCTACCACAAACATTTTGGCACATACAGGTCCCTTTCCCTTCTTTAGTAGTAGAAACACTGCTGGATCAAAGGGTATGCACAATTTGATAACTTTTTGAGCATAGTTCCAAATTGCTCACAAGGATTGACTTTTGCCTTTCTTTATATCCTCCACACTTGGCACAATGACTGGCTCCCAGTATTTGCTTAATTAATTTGCAATCTCAGATCCTAAATTCACACACACACACACACACACACACACACACACACACCCTTCCCATTTTGTTAACCTTTTAATTCCCATGATGTTTAACACCCTTTCCACACTAGCTCTTTCATACTCAGTGTAGAGAGCTGAAACTCCAAAAAGGTATGCTTGAATCAGACAATGGAGCACTTAAGGCTAATTACCTATTCAATGTGAGACAATGACTGTATTAGCATATGTTTGGATAAATAGCTCTTCCCACTGTTGGTGCTTTCTGAATATCATAGGCAAGGATTGGAGGGTGGAAGGACAGAGGATAGAGTCACTTGTCAGCAGGATGAGGAGGAGAGAAGTTGGTGACTCCGGACTCCCAAATCCAGCATTCTGCTTGGCTGCTTCTTTCACTCCTCCCCCTAAAGACCAAGGACTTTGATTTATCCTGACTCTGGCTGACCCTGAAGCCCTCCAGAGAGCTAGCCCATACTCTACATGCAGGAATAATCATATTTTCAGATAGTCAGGTCTCACCTTTTCCAAAAAGAATTCAGTGCTATGGTCTGAAATAACCTTATCCTTCCATCTTTCCCAATCTTTTTTCTTCCTTCTAGGGCCACCTGCTACACATATTTTTCACTGCCATCTCTATTCATTCCAATCCTTCCCCTCTTCCTAATACACTATCCTTTACTAGTTCTGACCCCCGAAAATGTGTCTATTCTAATGGAGCTTTTCTTTTCCACTATTATTTCATCAAGTCCAGTGGTTTCAACAATCATATTTATACAGATGATTCCCAAATCTAAGTAGCCATCCCTCATCTTTCTTCTGAATTTCATTTTTGCAATACCAAATACCCATAATATTACTTGCATGGGAGTGCCCCATGGATCTCAAACTTAACATATCTAAAATAGAATTCGTCTTTTTTTTTTCTTAAACCCAACCCCTTCCTAACTTTTTTATATCTGTAAAAGGTACCATTGTTTTTTCATATATACAAGTTTGCAACTTGATTATTTCCACCTTTTTCTCTTTCTCACCATCCATATCTAAACAAATGCCATGATTTATTCATTCTAATTTCACTTCTTCATTATGTACTATATTATATTGTCCTACCATTTTTTGGTCCTCTTTACCACTTTTGCTGGTTGATTCTATCAAGCCAAAGGTATTTTATTCTATGTAGTCAACTGAGTTATTGGGTGGATAATTGAGAACCATTGTGTTTTAAAAAATGATGTTTTGGGTTGGTCTAATTTTGGGTTTTTGTATGGAGAAATAGTAAATACTTGATAGTTACATATGCTGAAGGGTAGTGTCTGGTAATTTATCCTTTGCGACGGGTAGTTTTTTTGGCAATTGGCATTAAATGATTTGCTCAGCGTGACACAGGTAGAAAGTGTTAAGTGTCTGAGAGTACTTTGAACTCATCCTCTCATTGGTTAGTGGTAATAATTTTTGCTAATAGCTCAGAAATCACTTTGACAATGCAACAATCATATAATTAGGTATGGCTATATTACATTGTATAGGAATTATTAGTTCTGATTAGAATGAGAGCAGGAGAAATACCAGCAGATTTGGCAGACGGTTACATGTAACTGATGCTGGAACATGACACAATTTGAACCGTTTTACAATTATTCTTCAACAATGATACTTGTATGAGGATGTATTCTTGTGAATTGTGATTTTTTTGTACAAAGTTGAAGTATTCTTAATCAGTTTCAATTGATCAAGGAAAGAAATTTAAGCTTACTAACCCAGAAATGAACTTCTTGGGATAATGAATGTGAACTAGTAATATCATTTTGTAATAAATACAAATTAGGGGATATTTTACCTTTGAATCCAATTCTTCCTATGAACAAGATACTGTTTCCCTGACACAATATTATATCTAGATATATGTCTCATGATATAAAATGTATTAGGACTACTTGCCATTCTAGGGAGTAAGTGGAGGAGAGAGGAAAATCGAACAAGAATATTGAAGGTAATGATTTTAAAAACCAAGGCATGCTCTGTCAATAAAAAGTTACAATTATTTTAAACATGTGAATTAGAAGGAGAGACCTGATTCAGGGAGAAAATAATATAGTCTTTGTATATGTAGGGAATGAAAGCATCTTAACAGTGGTATCAATACAAGTAGAAAGCAGCATAATCCAAAAAAATGATTCATCAGGCTGCATATCCATTATAACTGAAATATGTATGCATTATTTATTAATATAATTAAAATCAGAAGAACTATTTTACTAGATATGGAAACTTGAAAATATCATTGCTGATGTGACCATGGCATGTTTTTGACACCTTTGTGTATATATATCTAAAGATTAAGTTGAAAATATACATAAAGATACAACTGAAGGTTATTATTTTGAATTTTGACTTGTTAGGTAAAACCTAAAAATTTTCAAAGGTCCCTCAAGCATGGGTCCTGAACTTTACTTCTTGTAGATGATGAATAGTGAATTGAATTTTGTGAGGAGGAAGAATTTATATTTTGGATGCTGCATTACTTATTTTCCAAATATTATCTTTGATAAGCATACATAACATTAGCATACTATCAGAAGAAATAAAATACATTAACATTATCATACTAGAAGACAAAAGGAAATTGAAGCAAAATGGAAATATTTGTTTGGAGAAGCAACTGGTTTTTTTTCCCTGCATACCAAAAGGCAACAAGAAACATTATTTCATGAAACCTTTTTTCATATCCTACTGAAGGTTCATGCTAAACGTAAGCAAAATAAAACACCATGAAAATAACTTCAGCTAATATATCAATATCTATAACAGGCATGAAGGGCTATATAAATCCTATTCTTCACAAAATCACTAAGTCACTATATGCCTTTTTACTTGATTTCTTCATTGTGGCAGTGGGCAAAGGAAAGGATGATGAAAAGCATGTTGGAAAATATGATTCAGATAGAAAAAATGAAAGCTTCTAAAAACATATAAACTACCTTGAATTCTCATATTTTTATATAAATACTGTATTAAAGAAGAGAATTGATATGGGCTAAACATAGTAAGTCTGAAAAACATCACACAAATTAAAGTGACTATATCTTAACAAAAAGGAAATTAATATAATTGAAATTTTGACTTGATGTAAGGAAAAACTATCTAACATTTCGAGTTAACCAATGGAATGGTCTAGATAGAGATAATCAGTTCCTCCTGAGTAGAGATCTTTAACTACAGACCTTTGTTGTGGAGGGAATATTTTTTGAGGTGTGTGTTGGACTAGATGGCTGCTAGAGTACCTTCCAACTTTGAAAGCATATTATTCTTTGATTAAGGACTAAATGAAACACATCACAATCTACTGTCTGCATACAGTCAGATCATTAACTATTTAGTGCAAAAGTTAAAAAAGTCAACATCAAAACAGATGGATAATTATAAAAAGATAAAAATGCCTACTATGGTACAAATGTTACTGATAAAAAAAACTCAATCACAAAACACAATTAATAAAATGGTCTAATGATATCAGAAACTGCCTTATCTAGCAACCCATCAGATAAGAAAACAAAGCCACTGGCAAAACACTACAGAGGAGGATGCTCCTGGAGGATCATGAGATAGGTTGTCTCATAAAACAGTGAAAATACATTGAAGGCAAAACAGTTTACAGAAATGGTGGTATGAAGAGCTACATCACTCTAAAAGCTTTCATAAAATGAAGCTAGCAGGAGGACAACAAAAAGACAGGTAAGAGGGGTAGCTAGTTGATGCAGAGGATAGAGCACCAGCCTTGAAGTCAGAAGGACCTGAGTTCAAATTTGATCTCAGACACTTAACACTTCCTAGTTGTATGATGCTCTACAAGTCACTTAACCCCAATTGCCTCAGGAAAAAAAGACACATAAGAATTCAGATTTTTGGCATTTGTATAATGTTCCATTATAAGAACTACCCTACTTGATTTTAAATCTTCAGTCATCAATATGATCTATTAGGAAATAGAAATGGCACATAAGTAAACAAAATAAGGAAAATCACTTGAATAAAGTCACATATATTCCAAAGTAATCTGTATTTGAAACATCGATATTTTAAAAGCATGAAGAGATTATCATATACAATATATCAGAGAGGTAAATATACTAGAAGAAGGAGAAAACAAAAACAGACTAGACTAATAAGCTCAAAAATGTTATCAAGAGAAAATTCACGTCCATCAACTTGGATTTACTTCCCAAGATTTAAAAACTTTTTTTTAAAAGAATGATTTATATACATATTCAAGGTGTACTTAATGAACATTGTGAGAAAGGAACAATAAACTCTTCACAAACTATCTTCTTTGGAATTATACAATTAATCTAAGAGTTCAGAGTGTACAAGATAATGCTGTGTTCCTTTATTTTATCCCTTTCCAAAAAGCATTTGTTTTAATAGATGAACAAAAAATTAGAGATTATCATATTAAGAACATCCAAAACATCCATCCACCATAGCTTCTTCATCCTGCTATCAACTCTGGCTTTCATTTTCCCAAATCCTACTACATCATGCCTACAGTCCAAGTGCAAATACAGAAAAGTCTCTTGAATGTCTCCTGTACTGACCCCCATAGCAAGCAGAAATGTATTTGAATGGCTAAGATTCCTTCCATTTATCATTGATTTTACTTCCTCTTTCCAACATTTCTCCTTGTCATTGGGGTAGGTCATTTTCAATCTGGAGAACTACTAAAAAAATGGACTAATGGGGAGCATGTCTTCCCATTCACATCTTGTGACCTAATGACTCCTCCTAACAAAAAACTCCTTCTTTAATTCCTCATTGGAATAACTCCCTAAGATTTCTGAAATTACTAATGGAATTTTCTGGAATCAGACATATTGGTTTATAATCTTAAGCCTTGTTAAATAGGATTTTAACATATTATAATAAGAATAGGGAGAAGACTTGCAATTTCAATATTTCTGGGGAACTCCCTGGTTAAGGAAATTTTTTGTATTTAAGTTGGTACCTTCTCTGCAGCTTACACTTTTAGAGAATTGTCTGTTGGATACTATGATGCTAAGTGACTTTTTCAGGTTACACATTCAGTATATGCAGAGATGAGACTTAAACTGAAGTCTCCTATTTTCAAGGTTGATTCTCAATTCATTATAACACAAAAGTACAGTATGTTTAAATCTCAAACAAGCTATATACAAGACAAATAGGAAATAATCAAAAGATAAAAGGAATTAGAATTAAGAGTTTGTCCCAGTAAGAGTCTAAGGCAGGATATGATTATAGGTTACTTTAACTTCAAATCTAGCTCTTTGTCTACTCTACTGATGTCAGACTTGAAGCCCATGTATCCAAATATTGAGGTTTTTCTAAGTCACTATATGGCTTGGAAGGACCTATTTCTAGTTCAGTTTTGCACCACTGTATATACCATGTGCTCTTGATGAATTCAAGTTATCAGAACTATATCCTTTGCTGCTGAAGGAAATGTCAGATGGGAGGTACTTGTGCAAGAGTCAGAAAGGGCATGATGGAGGAGTACAGATAAGCACAGCTGAATAGAAAATGAAGAGAATGCTAATTTGGGTTACCTCTTTAAATGAGGGTTCTGGGTATAGAGTTCTCCCCCTTATAATCAGAGGGAGGCAAAGAGGGACCCCTGGTGCAGAGGATACTGAGGAGGTGTGAATACTAGAACTGAAGTGGTCTTGCAGATGAACATTTTTTTTGAGACTTAATGGAAAAGTCTATGAGTTTAGCTGGGTAGGAAATTATCACTCGAATGTGAATGCTACCTTTCAAAAAGACTGCTTTGAACTAAGAGAAATTACCCAAAGGAAATTATTCCTGTGAATTCAGAGTAGGGTGAGTTGGAAATGAGTCTCTACAGGAGTATTTAAAATTATGTTACAGACATGATTGAGGTTTCATTTTTACTAATCCACCTCCTCCTGATCATTTCTTTTATTCCCTATGAAGTCAAATCCATTCCAATTTTAATTTTATGTGTAAAGCATAAATATTTACATATATAAGTAGATATAAAGTCAGAGATATGTATCTATACATACATACATGTATTCCTATACATGTATGTGTGTATATATATATATATATATATATATATATACACACATTTTTATCTATTTAATTTATGTGTATTTCTTTCACTAGGTCACATTGCATGTTTTCTCATCCTGTGGGATTAATGTTTATAGTTTATAGACCTCTCAGAGGATTTATATGGCATATTAAGGCCTTTCTTCTAGGTCTTTTAAAAAAAATTGGGGATATCAGTGTAGAACTTGACTATCTGTTTGTTATTTATACTACATAACCTTCCCACCTTATCTTAATATTTATTTAATGATTATTCCCTGCCAGTAAGTCAACAGTGGAAATAGGCTACTTGTGCCTTTAGAGCATCTTTTCAATGATGTTTTGGTAGCCAAAAATTTTGATTTTTTGAATTTGTAATAACAAAAATATTACATGAGATTTTATGTGTAAGGTAGCCTTTCTTTGTATTCCTGATACTTAACAGTGTCTGGCACAAGGAGGGTATTTGACAAATTCTTGCTGACTGATTCGTTGACAACCTCTTTGAATCTCAATTTCATTATATGTAAAATGAGGAGAGTTAGAATGGATGATTTCTAAAATTTCTTCCAGATATAAATCTTTAATCCTGTGATTCCCACAAGGTCTGCTTCTCTCCATAGTTTGGCTTCGGGCAGTATTGTTTTAACAAGCTTTCTTTTAGCTATCACCTCCCTCCCTCCCACCACCCACACCCAATCAGTTGCCAAGTCTTATTTCTATTGCTGTTCAGTCATTTAATCATGTCCGACTGTACATGACCCCACGGACTTTTGCCCATGAAGTCTTTTTCACAAAGATAATTGAATGGTTTACCATTCTCTTCTTCAGTGGGGCCCCACTTTACAGATGAAGAAATTGAAGCAAATATGGTTTAAGTGGCTTGCCCAAGATCACAAAGCTAGTAAGTGTCTGAGGCTAGATTTGTACTGAGATCTTCCTGACTCCATGTTGGGTGCTCTAACTACTACATCACCTTGCTGCCCTTTCTATCATTGGTCTTATCTCAGCCCCTTTACTTTACCCTGTAGTTTAATCTCTCATGACCTCACAACTGGTTTATTGTAGCATCTTATTGGTGAGTCTCTTCCCAGTTTAGGCCATTCTCCCCATAGCCATCAAACTGACCTTCCTGAAGCGCAGATCTGATCATATTATCTCCTTATTGAGTAAATTCCTAATATCTCCTTATAGCTTCTAGGATCTAATAAAAAATCTGTGACTTTTTAACACCTTGATACTCTGACCCCATCTTATCTTTCCATTTATTTCTTTCCATTTATCCTGCAATCCAGTCATACTAGCTGCTTTTTTTTTGTTCCTCAAACATGAAATTCTATTTCCTATCCAAGTGTATTATTCAATGATTGCCTGTCCATGCCTGAAACTGTCTCTCTCTTGATCTGTGCCTATTAGCTTTCTTAGTTTTCTTCAAGTCTTAGCTAAATCTTACCTTCTATAAGAAATTTCTCCCAGTTCCCCTTTATCTTAGAACATACACTCTGAGATTATCTCCAGTTTACCCTCTTTATATCCTTTTTGTCCATAAATATTTACATATTGTCTCTCTCCTCTAAGTGTGATCTCCTGCAGACCAGGGACAAGTTTTTTTGTTTGTTTGTTTTTGTTTTTTTGTTTTGTTTGTTTTTGTTTTTGTTTTTTGCCAGTACAGCAACACATCTGGAACATAACAGGTATTTTTAAAATATCAGTTAAGTGACAGACTGACCAAAGAGATAAGTACACTAGGAACAGATATTTAACATTGTACTTAATATTTTCCCAGGGAAGCTTTGCCTTGATTTTAGGACTAGAGAAGAAGGTAGATATGATTCATAACACCTCCCCTTTCCCACCTCTGAACTTAATAGAGTAAGATGAGATATTGCAAAATTTATGAGTCAAGAAGAAGCAGAGAAAAAACAGCGGAGGCTCAGTGATCCAAGAAGCAAGAAAAGAGTCACAGCCATGATATCTGAAGCACCAGACTCCAAATCAAAGCCAACAGGAAAAATAATGTACATGGCTAAGTTGTTGAAATCTCTCCAGACAGAAGACTTACGGTGGTTGTCTCTGAGGGAAAAATAGAAGATAGCATATAGCAGGGCAGTCAAAGAAACACCTCCACTTTGATAACCATTTCCTCTCAGACCCTAATGCAGAGTACTCAGGCAGCTGAACCCAAGAATCTTGGGAACAACAATGCTTCCAGCCTCATGTCCTCAGCCAAAATTCTATAAAGTAATCCCATAGGACAGTGGTTCTCAAAGTATGGTCTAGAGAATCCTGGGGAATCTCTGAAACCCTTTTAGAGGGTCTACAAATTCAAAAATAGTTTTTATTTCCAATATGGCAAATGCCTATAAATATAATCCAGATAAACAAAAACTCTTTGGAGAGAGCCTCAATAATTTTAAATAGGATAAAGATACTGAAAACAAAAGTTTGAGAACCACTGTCATAGGAGATACAATTAAACAAATGTTCCTGCACATGGTGCAGCCAGAGCTGATGAAGAGAAAGACAGACATACATATGGACAGCAGTGTTTCATAAAAGTTCCTTTATACCTTTGTATGTAAACATTTAGTTTTTCAAGATGGTAATTGTGATAAATCTGTTAAATTAAATTGCTTCTTTTATTATTATTTGAATGCAACATTAAGAGGGATGATTAGGAGAAAGTAGGAGGGAAAGAGATTTAAACAGATATTTTTTCCAAAGTGCACTCTGTCTTTTAGACATGTTTAGATAATATAATTATTGATGAATTTTTACAACTTCCTGAAGCAGTAAGAATTTTTAAAAAAAATTTGTTGTGTTTTTTCCCCAAAACAATAGATACTATTATTATTCCTATCAGAAAAAGGAATTGAGAAAGATTGAGGTTAATAAACACCCTCAGGGTCACAGAATTAGTAAGCATCTGAGTCTTGAGTTGAGCTCAGATCCTTTTGACTCTAGGTATAACACTACATCTGTTTCACCACTGTAGGTGGTAGGTGGTAGACCACCTTTTTAAGAGGTCTTGGGTAGCTAGGTGGGTGTTAGCAGAGTTTACAATAATCCTGAGACAAGCAGGGAAGGGAATTGATTGGGATCACCTCAACCTCAAGTGCGACTTTTGTTCCAAATATGCCTTTTCTTCAAGTGGACTTTTGATTAATGTTCCACCCCACATTGACTTATCCAGTCAGAAAGCCAAGTTATGATATCAAACCCCTAAGGTTATATTTCTCCTATAACAAAATCTGCTCCTACTGTAGATGTTTGCTAACTTCTGTATGAATTAGCCTGCCAGTCAATGGCCCCAACCACCTCATGGTGTCTTCCCTTTAATGGTGTCTACCTCCTGGTTAATTTTGAGGTCCACTAAAGAATTTGTCTTTCCCCTTGTTAACTGCTAAAAACCCATTTTCTTGCTAACTCCTCTTGAAATTTAGAACTTCTTAGCAATGTCATAAAATCTTTGCCCCTTGATTTGGAAATCTATGCCTATAGATTTTTTTGGACTGACTTGCAACACCAACCTGTAACCTGAATATACTTTTGGGTCTCACCCTATACCCCACCATACTGGTGACATGGTATAAGAAAAGTCTGATTGCATCCTGTAACCTCAATATTATCAGATGCTTTAATATACAGTACTAAGGTGTACTTTTTATTACACATTCTTGCTTCCATCTTTTTTATATGTTCTTTTAAATCTTAATTAAGAATTCCTCTAAGCATCTATACTGGCAAATATATATATATATATATATATATATATATATATATATATATATATATATATATATATGTTTATTTATATATCTCCCCTGATGCTCTCTTTTTGATTGTTTCTTCTTGGATTTTTTGTTTCCTTTTTGATGTTTTTTGCTTTTCTGATATAATTATTTTTTTTAATATACCAACCATGCCGATGGTGAGTCTTTTCTTAAAGCATAGATTTTTTAAAAATTTAACACAACCAAGCAAAACTTTCACCATATCTGACAGCAAATATAACTTTCCACATACATAGCTCCCTGTCTCAACAAAAGTAAAAAAGGTATATTTTTTTCCTCTTCTTTCTGGGGTTGAGCTTGGTCTCTATGAATTCATAGAAGTTATTTTCATTTTTTTTTCCCATTTATGGTCTTGCTGTTATTAAATGTGCTATTTTTTGTTTTTTATTTACTATATATGTCATATCTTAATATATTTTTGATTCCTCATATTCATTTTTACATATAGTACAATAATAACATTTAGATTATGGAACATAATGTTTTCCAGTCTCTAATGGATGCATACTTGATCTATTTCTAGGGTTTTGCATAAAAATGCTGCTGTGAATATTTAGATATATGCGGGATATTTTGTCTTTGATTTCTTAGGAATATAAGTGCCATAGCTTCCCTGCTGTCTTTGGAATTTTCGAGAGCACCCCCTCTCTTTTGATTGGCTTCCTCTGTAGATCCATGGATCTACAGTCCTGTTCTACAAGACTCTCTGAAATTGCCTGTCCAAAAATTTGGGGGGATATGCCCAAAGAGTCAGATTGCTATTCCTCATCTGATGCAATCTATTACTAAGACTTGAGGTTCAAACAATCCTTACTTGTATGCTCAGGTAGAAGCCATTTTCGAAGTGATTTAAAAGAAGTCTTGAGGATTTTAAAAAAAAAAACAAATAAAAGCCACCACCAGCAAGAAGGCTAAAAAAGAGTTGTCAAGATGGTTAAAAAGAAACCAACTAGTTTTCTTAGGTTTCAGGAGCTTCCCACTTCATTTAGCATAGTGCTTGACACACAGTAGTCACTATATAAAAGCTTAATCTCTCCTCATCCGAGAACCTAAAATTATTTTTATAGTATCCTTTCACAAAGAGTCCACAGCTGAATCTGAGATCAGTTTATCTGAAGGCAAAATCAATCCTAAATGCCCTAGATTGATATCATAACCTCTTTGCTTCCAAAGTTTAGACTGTTGGTATGGGAGTGGAAGGGAAGGGAGTGGTTAGTTTACATATTCTCAGTTCTATCAGTATTACACCCCACAAAACCAAGGAAATTAGGGTTAGCACATTAGAAAGAATTAATTCTGATATGTACTGCCTGTGTGACCTTGGGTATTTAACCTCCATGGTCTAAAGCTTCCTCACTTATAAAAAGAGAGGAATGGACTAGAGGGCTTCTGAGGTGCTTTTCAGGTCTTCAAAATTATAGCCTTTATTCAAGTCTTGTGTTCTAATTATATTATGAAGGGTGACCTATTTAACTTGACCCTTGACTCTACATATAATATATATATATATATGTGTGTGTGTGTATAAAAATATGCACATATATAATATAGTTAAAGTGCAATGAAATGAAATGGAGACAAATCATTCTTAGAATGTTTTGTGGCAAAATGGGGAAAGTAGATCATTGAATTTTAAGATTTAAAATAAGATTGTAGATTATTATATAGACCTTGAAAATCAAGATTCTGAACTTTAACACTTTCTAGAGAAAAAAAATCATGTTCTAAGGACAGTTCTCTAGATATCTAATTTAATTGTTGCAACCTATTCTATTATTTTTTGTGTTGGATACCTAAAGCAATATTTCAATTATTCTACTGATGAAAGTCCTGTTCTCTAGTTTATATTTTTCTATTAATGGAAGATTTTTATTAATTATTGTGATTTTGTATTAGAAAGCATTTAAAAAATCCAAATCACTATCAACTTACATATTGGAGAAAATTATTTTGCGGAAATAACTAAATGTAGAATTTTTACAATGCGTCATTGTTAATAGGACACTTTTAAAGATGAAAGGAAATCAAAGCAAGGAAAGTAGAAAAGGGTTAAAAGACTATCAAATACAACTTTAAAAATGAAATTCAATCAGAAAAAAGTCAAGTATTAAGCTTAGAATCCATAAATATACCCCATCTTGTTATAGGCCAGAACTTGAAAGAAGGTGCTGAGTCAGTGGAATTGATAGAGACAATGATTATTTAGCATGGTATTTAACAGTTCTCTAGTTCAGTACATGTACTTAGTACTTACTACAGTTCTACAAGATTCACACCTTTAAGAGAGCATATATAAGCTAGGAGCCTCAACCAGGATTCAGTGGGGGAGATTCAGAAGCCAGAGAAGGCAGGCAGGAGCAGAAGCTCTTGGAACCAAGGAGAGGGATAGGCCTCCAGAAAAACTAGCCAAGCCTCAAGTGAAGGAGACAAGGCTTTGTAGGAGACAATAAAGGATTTGGACTTTTAATACCTGGCTGCATTTGGGGTGATTACTGAACTGAAACTAAGGCCTCCAGAGACCCCAAGGAAACCTCAACAAGAGAAGATTATATTTCAGAGAAGAATATTACACCATCTGATGTAGTTACATTTGATAACAGAAAAGTTATCTTTCTATTTTTCTATTGCTATCAATAATAATAATTAACACATTACATATATATTATATCTTACATTTCCTGACTATATTTGTAACCATGATTGATAGGATTTGTATTATTCTATTAAGGTAAATAATGTGATACTTTAGAGATGTTTTCAAAATAATGTATGAGAAAATTAAAGATTTACTTAGATCAACTCTCAATTCTTAATGGGAAAATTTAGTGAACATCAAAGTAATAAGTAAGTTATCAATTATATGAATTCTTTAAAATAGACTGATTTGGATTTTACACATGTTTAAGAAGAAAGAATTGTTTCACAAATACTTGATGCTTCAAGAAGATATTAGATATGGAAGAAATAGACAGAAAAATATAACTATTCCTTACCATTCAAAAATCCATGAATGCAGCACTATATAGCAGAAAGAACATAAGGCTTGGAGTCAGGGGAATTGGGTGTGCTTATTGACTGAGCTCCTAACTACAGCAAATATTGGAGAAACAATTTAATTTTTCTAAAGCTTTTTTTTTTCTTCTGTAAAATTTGGCTAGTATTTTTTACAATACCTACTCTAGGGTGGTGGGGAGGGGAGGGTGTGATAATGGTTCTCAAGAAAGAGCCAATAGGTAAGATTTATATCGTTTTTGCCTTTCTTATGATAGATAGAGAGATGGATCAGGAAGACCTAGTAAGTTGAAGAGCTACTTGAGAAACAGACTAGATGTGGGACCCTGAGCAAGTCAGACTTCTCAGTGCCCTGGGCAACTTTCTTAAGACTTTAAATTTGGAAGGCCTTCTTGAGCTACCTTGAAAGAGCAAATTTCTTTGTCAAGACTTCCTTAAACTAATAAAATTATAGATCTAGATCACCCTTCTCTTCTTTAATGTCCTAAAAAACACTCTACCTCACAAGGTAGTTGTAAGATTTAAATTAAATGATATATGTACAAGTGCTTTGTAACTTACAGGTGAGGAATTAAGTCTTCATGCCATTTCCCCATTTTTTTACTCTATTTCCTAGAGTACTACCTCTTTCTAATTCCCTATTATATGATGTCTTCCCCCATTAGAAGATATGCTCTTAAAGGGCTTTTAAATAGATAGTTATTTATTTCCTTCGAGAATATCACATTATTTGGTATGTAGAAAGTACTTAAAATCTTCAGTCTGTCCATCACTCAATCTTTGTTTCTTCCTTTTTTCTCTTTTCTTTCTTCCTTTTTTTCTCTTTTCTTTTTTTCTTTCTTTCACACTTTCTATCTATCATCTATAATTGAAAAGTAATGTGCAAATATGATCTTTTCTTATTACTGTAATATTAGGGCAATATTAAAGAACAAACTAAAATACTATAAAAGCTAATGATTTAAACTTAACCTTATAATTATTTTTCTTATTAATTCTGAAAGAGGAAGTTACCATAAATAGAAGAGAAGAGTTGGGTTTAGGTCAATTGAATCTGAGACATTTGTTCATTTCTGTAGAGAGCAAATAATACAACTCTAGAAAACGGCTATTGGAAGCTATGATGGTCAATACTACCAAAATTACACTACATAATACTTTACAAAATTTTTGTGACCTCCCCTGTTGGTTTGCTTCTTTCAGCCCAGAGCCATAGGAATTTCTTCTATGCACTTTTCCAAACTTCATAAATGAGTTATTTAATTAAGTTCTTCTTTATTTTACTTCTTGCAGGATATGTAAGAAAGTTGTGCTTTAGTGTGAAACATTGCTAGTTGCTATCTAAAATGATCTATTCTATCCTGAAAATTCCTACGTAAGGCTTTAATAGAAATAGAGCATAAAATACCATACTAAATCAGACATTCCAGTCCATCTGTTTCTTGTCTCTGGTGGAAATACTAAAATATTCTTTGTAGGACAACATAAATATTCCCATTGGCATGAACTTAAATAGGTTATGATATAATTATCCTTTATAAATTTATGAAAATTCTTTAACATATTTTCAGT
Organism: Sarcophilus harrisii; assembly: GCF_902635505.1. Lineage (NCBI taxonomy): Eukaryota > Metazoa > Chordata > Mammalia > Dasyuromorphia > Dasyuridae > Sarcophilus > Sarcophilus harrisii. The sequence goes on from NC_045432.1 coordinate 10,238,175, forward strand.
CAGTACCACATCTTGGGTTAATTAAATTACTCTTTAAATACACTTACAGAACTATTTTAATAATAATAATAGTAACAATGATAATAACTATATTTATATAGAGCTTACTATGTGCTAAGTACTGTGTTAAACTCTTTCTAATTGTCTAATTTAATCTTTACAACAATTCTCTGAGGTAGGTATTACTATTATCCTTATTTTATAGATAGGGTCACATAGTTGGTAAGTGTACAAGGTTGTATTTGAACTCAGATCTTCCTGACACCAGGTCTGGCAGTCTATCTGCCTATGCCACCTACTAAAAAGTTATAATAGTAGTTGACTATTATTCTAGATTATAAAGTCTTCTATTGAATTTTAAACTTCTTGAGGGCAGAGACTCTATTTTATTTCATCTTTGTATTTCTGAAGCATTAATCAATATTTTGAATGAATACTTAAAGGCAATTTGTTGAATTGAACCGGAAAGTAGTACTTTCTGTTTCTCTTAAATTCAGATTTTCTGAACTTCAAGAATGGTACACAATTTCTGTCATAACAAGATTTGCTAAACATTTCTTTGGAACAATATGTTCCATTTGTAAGATGCAGAAAAAAGATTGAAGCTAGCAGAAGTAGTAAATATCCTCATAGTAGCCAATGTTGGACCTCTATGTCTCCGTAAAGGTTGTATTTGTAGATGTTGCAATTCCCTAAAAACTGACATCGTGCAAAATGTGCAGGCATCCTCAATCATAAAATACCTGATGTACTCAAAATAATGATACAATTTTTTCTTTAAAGTTTCTCTTGAGAACTTGTTTCAATTAAACTGAGAATAATCAATAGAGACTATCAACTGGCAAAATAATGGGAAGAAAGCAAACACAAAGGAATACAAAAGCAGAAGAGACAGTGAAAGTGGGACACCAGGAATATCTCAAAGAATCCCTAATGCCCCATTATTAAAAAATCTCTTCCACAAGTCAGACTGACTTTGTCCTTTTGCTGATGACTGCTTGTAGACAAGGTCTATGAATAGGGTGTATTCTTTATGATCTAATTGATTTTATGCACGAGACTGGTTTTTGTTATTGTTGTTTGGCTTTGCTTAGATTTCTAAACTCTCTTAGGGCTTGTGTTTCACTTTCGTAGTATTGAAGACACCTGCCTTTGGGTAAGTACAAATCCTAATGTATGTTAATTTGCTTTCTTTACTATATTTATGAATACCTTTAGGAGAATTATAATATCTTTCCTTGCAGAAATGTGTATGTTGATGCTCATGCTATTCAGTGCTTGAAAGGCAGAATATCTGCATTTCAGGGGAAAGATTAATGAAAGACAAAACCATGATCACCAAATTTTTTTTCCTTCCCAAGACTATTCTTCACTTCAAAAATCTGTCTCTTTAAGGATTTTAGAATAAAAGATGGCAATGGCATTCGAAAATGAAACAGAATGGAGAAGTATATTGTAACAGAAAGATAACTTGTTTTTGGAGTTAAATGAATCAAGTTTGAATTCTAGTTCTGCCACTATTTAGCTGTTGGGTAAGTAATTTTCTGTACCTTAATATCCTTTTAAAAAAATAGTTAGACCAAATGTTCTCTTAGGTCCATCATGGCTTTAAATTCTATGTTCCTTATATACATGTCTATGAATATGTGAAGCATCTGTGATGTCATAAACACAGGATACTCTTGTCTTGGAAATGATCTTCACCAAAGTAGAACACTAATCATTTATGGTACAGGAAGCTTAAAACACCTAGACACTTAAGCTATGCCACAGTTAAATGGCTGCTAAGCATCAGAGTTGGAAATTCAACATATGCATACAAACATATAGGGCTAGAATAATAGAAGAGTATATATAAAATGTGCTATATATTATAAATATTTAGCTATATATCATATTTATATATATATATATGTGCAAAATTATAACCACATGCATATATTTATGTTTTTATAATACTTTATAAGACTTATAATTTTATTCTTTCCAATTAAAAAACCACAATAAGACTCAAAAACATATTAACAGGGGATCAATTTTCTAATGATAAGCCTTTCTAAATTTTGTATATCTGGTCTTCCAAGGATAAATATGGAGTTTTGCCAGGGACATATTTTTTAGGGTTGGAGTCTCTAAAAAGACTTCAGGAGACATCTATTCTAATTTTCTAATTTCACAGAAAGAGGAAACTGGGGCCCAAAGAAGTTAAGTGATGTGCCCAAGATAATATAGGCAGGAAGCATTAGAGGCAGGATTTGAATTCTACTGTCTTCTGCGTCAATGTTCTTTCCCTACTTGAAGTCTTTGTATGACCTGTCAAAATTTCTACTTAAGTGTTACACCATTGAAATAACTTGACATTATCTCTAATCCATGATTAAAATATTCAAGTAAGATTTTAATATAAAACAACATTATATGCTTTTATAAGCCTTACTGTCTCATATTTATAGTCTATAGGTCAAATAAATTTTATCCTAAATCATAAAGCATAACAGCTAAAATGTTCATAATTATTAGTAAAATTTAAAATAAAAATACCTAGCATTGATGTAGCATTTTAAGTTTTCCAAAGCATTTGCAATATATAGTCTTATTTGATCCTTTTATAGACCTGTCATTATTCCCATTTTACAAAAGAGAACAATAAGCCTGAAAGGCATTAAATATGGATCATTTAGACAATTTAAACACAAGTTTTGCTGATTGCAAGTCACTGAATATGATTTAGAAACACTGTTCTCTCATGAAATACTAAATGGAAAGGATCAGCAAAATTCCTCCTATTATTAGGGCTGATATACCTAATAGTGCTATCATGCTTTTATTGCATGAATTTTTTTTGTTAAAGGGTTTTATTTTCAAAGCATATGCATGTATCATTTTCGACATTCATCCTTGCAAAACCTTGTCTTCTAAAATTCCCCCCCCCCCTTCCTCCCACCCCATCCCCTAGATGGGGAGTAATTCAACATATGTTAAACATGTGCAATTTTCATGAATATATTTAACAATCTAATGTATCATACAGATAAGGGGCAGCAAGGTATAATTCAATCTGTTTCAAATGGCCTGGGAGCTACATTTGTAAATAAAAAGTTTTATTGTATAAAAACCATTCTTAGTTCACAAATCATACAAAAATAAATAGCTGGCTGTATTTGATTTTCAGATAGTCATTTGCCTACCCACAAAGTAATATATAGACTTATTGCCTCAGAGCCAGGAAAAATGAGTTCAAATCATCCTCAAAAGTATACTAGCTAGGAGTGACTCCTGGGCAAGGCCTTTAACTTGCATGTTAGGTAGATCTTTAAGATTGGAAATTATAAGTGGAATTTGGTCTCACTAGGTAAAATTGGATGTATCCTATGCCGACAAAATCAAAGATCTAATGCACCCTATAAAATTATGAAGATAATGCAATTATTATAAAAGTATTTTCAAAATAAAAGTGCCACAAAATGTCACTATTTTATTAATATGTAATATCTTGCATTGCAATCTACTGTTGCTGTAAATCCTCTCAATTGCTTTCAGTGCATGATCTATTATATGAGGAAGATTTTTTCTTTCTTTGATTATTTAACTCAAAATTAAATAAAAATCAATGTGAAATTATAATGTTTTAAAAATTCTTCATATAGGAAAATCATAGAAAGATAATGCAAAATGAATTCTGAGCATATTAACTGCATAAAAATCAAGGATTTCCAAAAGATTTGATGATTCAGTATATATTGAAATCATGCACTGCTATAGATTATATTTCTATACCAAGATATACTTTTTCTAAATAAGGTAAAATGCAATTAATGCTTCTAAATCCCTAAATGCTGAAAAACAATATGTTATGTGTGACAGAACTTTGAAACATCATTAATTCCGTTTGAAGTCAACATAATGTTCTGAATAAGCTGTCTTGAACTATGTAAAAGACTTAATTCCACACTAGAAATTGATTATTTTTTACTATTAAAAAGAAAAATGCCCTGCCTTCAAATGGTAATTTTATTCCAGTCTGGAATCTGATCCTGCTACCTGTTTATACTTACTAATTTTCATTTGCCGGTTTCTCTTTTCTATATCCATAGAACCGAGAGTAAAAGAAAACCCACACAATTAACATTCATTATTGTTTGTACCTAAAATCACAAGTTTTTTAAAAGGATAAAAATCAGACTGACATTATTTTTACTCAAGGTGCAGTTTTCCAATTCGAAATTTTAGTCACATTCTGTTTCTACAATAATATACATCCTCATTTTATATAATAAGCACATGAAAATTATGTATGTAAAAATATATTTAATAGCCTAATTTCTATAATATTCAAATGAACATACATTTCAGTGCAAAGGGAGAGCCAAAGAAAAGATCATTATGAAAGAATTATTTTTCTAGTACATATATATATATCCAGGAGAATGCTGTGTATACGAACACATTTATTTTATGATGATTAAAAAACATCCTGTAATATTTTACTGTGAAGATTTGGAGGCATTGTTAGATCTAAATAGTATTGCCAAATAAAGTAATATTTGAAGAATATAGATCCAGATTATAAAGTTAAAAATCATACATAGAAATATATTTTTAAAATAAGCCTAGGAATTATCATCTTGCCCCTGAGTATCAAAAGAATACACTGCTATGGGGCACTTCAGATTATCACTTTCTAATGAGCCATGCTTTAAAAAGGAGAGAGTAGCGTTTGCTCAGTACTCCTGGGAATACATTGTGCCAGTCAAAGCCAAAAATAAATAATTAAATAATCATCAGAAAAATAAACACAGAAAAAAAGAAAAAGAGAATGGCAGGAGGCAAAAATATAGTTGTAGCCTTATTATGAAATGTAAGTTGATGCCAACAGAACTGGCACTACTGCAAAATATATAAGCCATAGATATTCAAAGTGAGAATAATGCTTCTGATGGAAACAAAAGCTACTGTCTCTGTCCTTTTCTCTGTAGCAATAGGATTTTAAAATATGGAAAAAAGTATCTTGGATTTTTTAGCTTTTCTAAACTGAAAAACATATCCTGCTTTTGTAAGGACCATCATATAAGTTTTAATATGAGAAAAAAAAAGAGAAAACACTTGGTCCTATGAAAATACACAGTTAACAATATGTAAATACAGAAGCACATGTACACACACACACACACACACACATACACACACACATCACATCATACCTCACTAGGGATGATAACTTTGAAACTGCAGTTAAAGTATCAAAATCATAGAAGCAGACAGATATTCTGTCATTCACTAATAAAACAAGAGGAGAAAAAAGAGGAAATATGCCTACATAACAAGAAAAAAACTGCAGTCTTCATTCACAAAGATATTTACAAGTGGATTTTTAAACTTTTATTGTCTGACTTTACTAATAGAGAGTAACTGTAAATAGAAAATTAGAAAACTCTTTTTGTAATGTCAAAAGAAAAAAGAGAAAAACTCATACAAGGACTAAGATAATCTTGAAGATGTGTTTAAGTGCTTATATTAAAATGTAATTAAAGATCCTAGCAAATTTAAATCAACCCCAAGTGCATATAATATAACTGGTAAGTTTTTTGACATTGAGTGGAACAAAAATGGAAACCATCTTAACAGTTTCACTTAAAAAAAAAAAAAAACCAAATATTTCCAGTAGTTTTGTCTAATATGTGAAATTTCCACATATAGTAACATAAATGCATAATATAAAACTGTTGTATTCAAGGATTTGTCTTAAATGACATCCTGGTAGAAAAAAAACAGAATGGACAAGGTAGGGGGAAGAAGCTGTGTTACATAATGTGATGCTGTGTGCAGCAGAGAGAGTACTTGATTTGGGATAAGGAAGGCTGGGGTTCAAACAGTACCTCAGACTCTTACAAGGTGTATGATACTTAAGCAAGTTACCTAACTTCTTTGGGCCTCAGCTTCTTCAACTTTAAAATTAGGGGTTTGGATTTGATGAGATCCTTTAAGGTCCTTTCCAGTTTTGAATCTTTGATCCTATGTGGAAAAAACCCTGAACTATTATTAAATACAAATTTTCTTATTTAATATTAATATTCTAACAATATGAATAATAATATTAGATATAATCTAATTAATACTTAATTCAATTTAATATTAAATTGAAATTTATAGAGTGAAAATACACACTCTTAAGATATACTAACAAGTCAATATTTTGTATATAGTAACAGTTTACTAAATATTATTTAGTATTTACTATATACAAAATAGTATGTTTCCTAAAAATGAGCTTAAGTCCTTTATATATATCAAGATTATTCCTTGAAAGTAAGTAAGTAAGAAGTTACATTTAATTATTTCAGGATGTTAGCAATTTTGGAGACAGTTAGAGAGTTCATTAGATTGAATGTGTGGCCTAGAATAAGGAAGACCCGAGTTCAAATTTGGATTCATACATTTATTACCTGTGTGACTCTGGGCAAGCACTTAAACTATTTTGCCTCAGTTCCTCATGTGCAAAATGAGACAGGGAAGGAAATAGCTAACCACAGTATATTTGCCAAGAAAAATCCAAATAATGTCACAAAGAAGTGAACACAATAGAAATAACTGACCAGTAACAAGTTAGCAATCTAGAAGACTGAATAAGCTTAAAATAACTTCCCAAAGAACATAACATACTTCAAGGAATCAGAGTAGATAACTGGGAAATCTGATTTATTGCATCTTTTGCATTTGGGGAGCTATGAAAGGGGAAGGAATAATTGCTCATATTTTAAAAAAGCAAAAGCTGAAGTGCATTCAGGGAAAATATTTTTTAAAAATTATTTTTGGTCCAAACAATGTTTTTTATGTATAAAAACCTAGAATAGAAACCTCCTTTAAATAAGGCGAATCAGCAGTTATTTGTGTCTTATTGTTATGGATATCTGGGGCACTGAAGAGCTATCACTTGTTCCTAAATCACAAAGTTTGCATCTGTCAGAGGTGAGACCTGGAGCCAATTATCCTGATTCCAAGGCTGAGCCTTAGTTTACTATACCATAGTAGCTCTCAATTCAAGGGAGGAGATGTGTACACCAAAATACAAATATGATTCTAGTCCTTTTAAATAACAATTTCGCCTCACTATAACTGGTTCTATAAATACAAATGTATGAACAGAGAAACAAATGAATCTCTTATTCCATTAATATCATGACAACTACACCATCTATATTTCCCTTACCACTCATTTTTAAGATTTTAAAGGAAGAGATATAGAGTCCATAGTCACTATGAGGTCGCATTTTCTATAAAAATATAAGCCTGACTTTTGCTTCAAATAAGATGGCACCTATTCCTATTGCCCACAATTTTTACAGACTGTTACTTAGGATAGAACAACTTTAACTCTCACTGGAGGAAAATGCTATTAGTAATTTGATCCTTATAATGACTGAACTAGATAAGTTGTTATTCAAAATTAAAATTCTGTAATTCAAAGATGAAAACTTCTCAACATTTGACAACTATTTATTATGTGCTTAGCATATGCCAAACCTCTGATATAATCAGTAGGGAAATCAGTTTAGAAATTTGTCAAACTCATTAGTATAAGCAAAGAAGTTTATTCATCATTTTGAAAATGATGAATATTTATCTTAAGACAATTTATTTAAAAAATGTTTTCATGGAATGAAGGTCTAAATGTGCATGATCTAGGCCTATTTTTCTAAGTAATAATCAAATATCATTTAAAGAATATCCAAATTTATTTCACTGATACTTTAGAGCTGATTTAAATTGTACTGGAAATGCATGTGCATATACACATACATACATATATATATATATATATGTATGTATCTATGTATGTATGTTAATCATTAACTACCATATGTATTCCAAAAAATTTAGGATTTTATTTAATTGATGAAAAGTATTTCTTCATACCTACTTTTGCCATTAACTACTCCACTAGCATTAAGATCTATGAGATTTATTTCTTAGATACAATTTTAAATTTTTAAATAACATATGTTGAGAAAATGAACTCTAAACTATGACTATTTTGGGGTTCAGGAACTATTTAAATTGTGTCAAACTCTTTCATAAAATAGTAAACACCTAACACAATCTCAGCTACAACAGGTTTACTTTCTTTACATAAGAGTTTTAGTATTTTGTGGATGTGATTTTGAATATTTTTCTGAAATTATTCAAGAACAACAAAGCTAGAAAATGGCAATATTTAGATGTTGCTGTCAATAGAAAGTTAATAATAAATTTAAATAGTAACTGCAAATTAATATCCACCTATATAGTTAGGAATGATCAGATTAACTGTAATAAAACAGTCATTGCCTAGTTAGCCCTATTTATGTACTCACTGCAGACATCATAAGTATATAGACCTAATGATTTCTGCAGTGTTCTTGAAAAAGTGAAAGAACTAGGTGTGCTTTTCAAAAGCACACACAAACACACACACACAATGCTCTTGGGTTGCCAGAGCAGCTTCATACCACACACTTCCTGGCAGAAGAGACACAGGTTTGGCAGTGATGTGTGATTCATCAGGAAGACTTCAATGAACAAAACATGTTGATTGTCAAAGCAGGATAGTTGATTCAGTAATCCTTCTTGTGATCATGCCCCAATCTGGAAATCTTGAGGAGAAAATCCTTAAGTCCCAAATGCATGCTCAGAGAAACTAAAAGAAAGACTGAAAAGGATCTAAGCTAGATTCAAGAACAAGTATTTGTAGCTATGGACCTAAGAAAATCTATCATGTGAGCTGTCAATCTCATTATATGAGAGATACCTAGGTCAATTCAATCAGGTCTATTTTCTTAATGAACTATAAATTAAAGACCTAAGTAAACATTTAATTTGAATTGATTAAACAAGAAACTGTATTTTCCTAGGCAATTTATCATGGTCATTAAGCTATTCAAAGCAAGAGAATTCTTTATGTTATAGAAGTATTGCATATCATGCAGATATAACTTCTTATTGAATGGAGCCTAAGTTTCATTAAGCAACTATTAATTTCATCAAAATGATTATCTGAAATCAAAATAACAATCTCAAGGATTTTTAACTGCAAGAAGGAGGTGAATAAACTAATACTTTAAAAAAAATATTTCTACAATGAAAATATATCAGTTAATTTAATCTTTAAAAGTTTTAAAAGTTTTTTTTCCCCATTTTACTGGTAAAGAGAAAATGGCTTACAGCAATATATTTATTAATTCTGAAATCCTGAAAGACTATTCTTTAAGAACTCTATTTAATTTTCTTCTTAATAAATTAACCACAAATTTGGTGTCATTTAGCCTAAAAGTATTCATAAGGTCATGCTTAAACAAATAAATGTACAAATGGTATGAACAAATTGGAAAACTAGATATTTAAGTTATCTAGACATAGGTGCAAGATATTTGATTAAGCCAAATGGTGTAATCTAAAGGTCTTTATGTGACAACAAAAGCCACAAAGAACACATAAAATTATCTTAAAGAAATACATTTATCATATACTTTAGGTAATCAAAATGAAAAAAAGAATTCTTTGGTATTACTCTACCTCAATCCCAATTCTCTGATTCTTCATTTTAAAAACTTCTTATTAGATAAAAATAAGCAAAGTACAAACAAAAATGTGAAGGAAAGAATAAATAAAATTATAATGAAGATAAGAAAATTTTATAGTAGGCCAATTACAATGAGTAGAAATCTGAACTATTTATCTAGCCACATTTAATAACTATAAACTCCTGAAAACCTGACAAAGTTTATATTTTTACTTCCAGACATGTTGGCATAACTTACATTATAATAACCTACTGATTTTTCTACTTATTGTTTTTGCTTCTTTTTATTTATATAACCATCTCTCATATATGCTTTATTTATTCAAAAAAGTAGTACAGTACATAAAAAAACCCTCTAATGTTCAGATTTCTACTCATTGTAATTGGCCTACTATAAAATTTTCTTATCTTCATTATAATTTTATTTATTCTTTCCTTCACATTTTTGTTTGTATTTAACTTATACTTTAACATATTTAACATGTATTGGTCAACCTGCCATCTGGGGGAAGGGGTGGGAGGAAGGAGAGGAAAAGTTGGAACAAGGTCTCACAATTGTCAATGCTGAAAAATTACCCATGCATATATCTTGTAAATAAAAAGCTATAATAAAAAAAATTGTGGTGTTTAAACTTTTTTTAACTACTATTTTCTTCAAGAAAATATTTTAGAAAATTAAGATGGAAAAGAAGTACATGAATTCAAAATAAACATTATTTTAAAATATCAATAGCATCAATGCATCTGTATTAACACACTAAATCAATTTAGAAATATATTCTGCTTAAAATATCTAATTACTCTTTGAAGGGATAAAATAATTTAGAAAAAAAGGAAAAGGACACAATTCACAGAATCTCATAGTTGGAAGGGGTCATTTAATCTAACCTGTATTTAATTAAAATTACCTTTTATGACATCTAACATTTGTAGCAAGTTATCACCTAGTCTAGCCTCTAGATGACTTCACTATCTACTTCTAGGGAAGATGAACTTATTACTTAAGGCTTATTTTTATTTCATTAAATATTTCTCAATTACATGCAAAACAATTTTTTAATCCTCTTTTTAGGGGAAATTTTGAGTTCTAAGGTTTCTCTTTCCATGCTTCTTTATCCCATTTGAAAAGGCAAATGATTTTATATCAATTATACATATGAATGGAATGGCAAAGCACACCAATATTTTTGCCAAAAAAAAAAATTAAACAAAACCGAACCCGTGGAAAATAAATAGTTACATGCTATGTTCCACAGAGTTGCAAAGAGTCAGACATGACTCAATGAATGAACAATACACACTTGAAATCATGCAAAATGTATTCCAAATTAGCCATGTTGTGAAAGAAAACACAAACAAAATAAAACAATAAAAATAAAGTGAAAAAACTATACTTCACTCTGAATTTAAAGTTCATAATTTCTCTCTCTGGAGATGGATAACATCTTTTATCATGGGTCTGTTGGAATTGTCTTAGATTACTGTATTGATGAGAAGACCTGTCTTTTAGAAGTTCATTATTCTTACAATATTGTTGTTACTGTCGACAATGATCTCTTATATCTGCTCATTTTAAAATGCATGAGTTCATCTAAGTCTTCACATGAAAAAATTCTTTAAATCACTATTGAATAGAGAAATTAAAAACAAATCAACTCTGAGATACTCAGACTATCAGATTGGCTGGTATGACAGATAAGGAAAATGACAAATGTTGGAGGAGATATGGAAAAATTGGGATTAACCAACCGTTTTGGTTGACAATTTGGAACTATATCCAAAGGGCTGTGAAATCATGCATATCACTACTACTAGAGATCAAAGAAAAAGCAAAAGAACCTATTTGTATAAAAATATTTATAGCAGCATTTTTTGAGTGGTGGAAAAAATGAAAATCAAGGGGATCAACTGGGGAATGGCTGAACAAATTTTGGTATATGATTATTATGGAATACTATTGTGCTATAAAAAATGTGAGCAGGATAGTTTCAGAAAAACCTGGGAAGACCTGTATGAATTGATGCAAAGTAAAGTGATTTGAACCAGGAGATCACTACAGACAGTAACATCAATATTGTAAGGATGATGAATTGTGAAAGACTTAAAGTACAATCAATACAATGATCCATGACAATTTCAAAGGACTCATGATGAAAAAATGTTATCCACCTTTAGAGAAAGAATTAATGAACTCTGAATGCAAACGGAAGAACATGTTTTTTACTATTTTTATTTTCTATTACTTTAGATGTATAAATGAGTACATATTGCGTACCTTCTCAAGGGGAGGGACTTTTGGTAAAGAGAGAATTTGGAAACGAAAATTTTAAAAGAATGAGTTTTTTGGGGTGTGTGTTTTTTAAAAGAATATAACTGACTAAGAGAAAGGGGTTATTCATTTTGATAAACAGTCAACTTCTGGTTTTCTTTTGCTTCTCAAATCCCATTAAAAACAAGTCTTACTACAATGAGAATGTCTCCATGGACTGGGCATCAAGGCCTGCATTTCATGGCTTGTGTGAATGGTCTTACAGGAACTTTCCTAACCCATAATTAACAACATTTGTTCATCTAACAATTACTTTTGGGTAAATGAAAGCCAGTTGGTTGGCATAAAATTTAGATATTCCTGTGTTCTCCTGTGTATGCCACTCTAAAAGGAGAACTTAAATATAACTCAGAGAGCCAATTTCAAAATTTAAAGGCTCATATTTGTTTCTTCTTATTGTTGTTGTATTTGTCAGTTTTGCTTTCCCAATGTTAGAAATGTAGAGAATCAAGGTTATAATATGTCAAGATGTAAAAATTACTTCCTCTTTGTCTTACTGTCCATTAGAGGTTTCATATTAATACCTTAACCTAGTATAAAAAACTAATTATTTTATATAAGTATAAAATACTAAGTATTTTATGTAAGTATAAAACACTAAGTAGAAATTCTGGCTCCCCAAAAGCAGACATTTATAAAACAGTAAAAAATGTGTTCCTCCTTGTACTCATCTGCTTTCTTATATCCTAAGTAGATATTTATTTGTGATACTTTCTTGTCACTTAATCCATCACCCTGGGTCTCAGTTTCTTCATCTATAAAATAAGCACCACAATATTATAGTATTGACTCATATCATATATAAAATTTCCTTACAGAGTTTATTTTGATGATCACATAAAAGAATGTAGGTAAGGTGTATTGAAAACCTTAATGCATCCTCTAAATGGCAAATATTTGTTATGTCAAATATTAACTTTTTCAGAACTGAAAAGTACTGAGTACTTTTTATTATTATTATTATTTTTTTGCTGAGGCAATTGGAGTTAAGTGACTCGCCCAGGGTCACACAGCTAGGAACTATTAAATGTCTAAGGCCAAATTTGAACTCAGTTCCACCTGACTTCGGGGCTGGTGCTCTGGCCACTGTGCCCCCTAGCTGCCCCATACCTGAGTACTTTTAAGTTGAATATTTTTTTGTTTCATAACAGAAACCCTTGAAATATTAGGGAAAGTTCCCTTTTCAGTCAGTAAGATTTATTCATGAAAATAACTATTGAGAAATTCCCACTATATATTCCTATTTGGTAGCAAAGACATGTAGATCAAAATCATGTCAAGAAAAATGATAATAGAATGAAAGTATTTATCATGATATTATTGTTCTTTCCAAAATATCTCATTTCATAAATAATTGGAAAATGGAAAGTGCTAGATAGGGACATTCTGTAACAAGATCACAGGAATTTGCATTGTGAGAATTTCATAAAATCTTATCATTTGTATCTGGAATATGCATTAGAAATCAACTAACACAATTCTTTCATCTTTCCAAAAAATAAACTGAGGCCCAGAAAGGTTATGAATTATCCAAAGTCAGATAGGTGGTAATTGGCAGAATGAGCATTCAGACAAACTTTCTGAGACACCAAATAGAGTTCCCTTCATACGATATCATATTAGTCTCTTGCTAAGTCCCACCTGTGTATTCTATTTTATCTTTTGTTTACCCTTAAGTAAAAATAAAAATGCTATGCTATTTCATGTCTTTTGATAAGTTTATCTATGAGTCAATCATTTGCTAGTAATACCTTGTACCACAGGGTCAAAGAGGGAAAAATAAGGTGTGATATATTTTATATGTGTATATGCCTCTACAAAACATACACATTTTCTCTCTCTCTGTAATATATATATATATATGTAAACATGTATATATAGTGTGTTATTTGATTTAAAATTGAGATAATCTGGCCCACAGTTAAGCAAATCATCTCATACTACATAAACATTGCAAACAGCATTTTAAAATAATAACAGAATATATGCCATTCCTTCCTCTCCATCTTTAACTAGCCTGTTCTAAAATGTTAATGACTTTGAGCCTCATAAGTTTCATGATACATAAATCTGTCTTCCCAAATTTCACTGTGATATTGCAATACTGCACACTGCTGAACAACTAATTCCAACCCTCTTTCCTTGTCAAACCAATTAACCAAAGCATTGATGTTCCCAGATACTTTATAAGTGAGAGTCTGCTTTGGCAAGTCAGAGACTTTTGGTTCTCTTTTGGAGAAAGGACTTCAAACTTCAAAGGCTACTTTCAAAATATTCCTTCACATTTTGGGAAAACCAACCTCCCAATACCTTATCTCGTAGGCTCGCATTGATTAGATGGAGACCTTTCAAGGATTACCTTAACACGCAAGGAATCAGTCCCTCTCTGATGTGTTTGTGAAATTTATTATAAAAATGGCTGCATGACTGACATTTGAGTTGGAAGGTAGAAAATAAGCAAAAAAGAGAGAGAGAGATTAAAAATCCGTATCTTAAGTTGAGTCTCAGGCTTAAAGCCATTTTACTAAAAAAAAAAATCAAGTTTACCAGATTGAAATGTAATTCTTTTATCCCCTAATGTAGGGCATAGAAGACTGAGTAGCCTTACATACCCCCCCTGCCTGTCCTTATTAATCTATTTGTTTCACTTATATAGTGCTAGAATAGTATTTTGGGGAAAAGTACCCTTGCAACATCCCATACTCTTAAACACATTTTAGAATTACATAAGCAAGTATTTTTAAAGATGTTAAAGAAACTATTTCTTTTGTCTTTTGCCAAAGACAAAACTATCTACATTGTTTCTACAAAGCTAAACATTCTTTAGATTGGTGAAATAGACTGATAGATTGACACTAGATCAGTCAAGTAAGCATTCATTATTTGACTTATTTGATTTCTTGCCACAGAAAAATCACAAAAAATTTCAGGTATATGAGACAAACAAAAAGGTTCCTAAACTTATTAAATTTTCTAATCAGGATAATTTCAGTTTACAAGCACTCTTTGTACTGCATTTTTCAAACTTTATATCTATAAAAGCATGGAAGATCATCTTACAATAAAATACAACCCCTTTCCAGGATCAAGTGCAAGGACTTTACTTTGAAAATGTGATTTTGTGTTTGTATCTCTAGTGCCTTGGAATTATTTAATATCTGCCTTTGAGTCTCATCATTTAACCCATTTTGGATTCCTTTAACATAGTGGATTGTCATCCTAGGCACATCTCTACCTCAAAAACAAAAACAAAAACTTTTTTTTTACATCATGAGAGGCTTATGAGTTTATCAATTTTGAGTTGAAAGGAATTTCTACTTCTCATCTAACCCTTTTACTTTACTTAATCCCAGTGAGAGGAAATCATTTGCTGAAAGCCACACTGATAGTCACTAGCAGAGCTAATACCAAGGTTTATGGTTTAGTCAGGTATCTTGATGTAAGCATCCTGACTTCAGATATCTTGAAGTGGGCTTTCTGTATGAGAACTGTTTGTAGCTTCATTAACTTACTAACCACTAGAATCTCATAGCTTCAAGGCCTTTCCTTTCCCAGAGAAGATGGAAGTCAGTCCATGTTTTTGCATAGGAACTAATTAAAATGGCTCTTGAGGTGGTCCTAACTTTTTCCAAGATATGATGTAAGTGGTAAAGTTATGATTGAAAGACAAAACAAAAAATTTTATTTTATTCATTATAAATACTGCAGTAAAACAGGACTGTTTTAAGTTAAGAGTATATTCCTGAAAATAGCATTCATAATTTATAATGTTGTTGTCATCCATGTCTTTTCAATCACATCTGATTCTTCATGAGTCCATTTGAGATTTTCTTGGCAAAGATACTTGAAATGGTTTGCTGTTTTCTTCTCTGACTCATTTAAGAGATGAAGAACTGCGGCAAACAGAGTTAAGTGACTTGTCTAGGGTCACAAACCTAGTAGGGATTGAAGGCCAGATTTGAACTCACAAAAAGGAGTCTTTCTGACTCCAGGCTTAATACTTTATCCATTGCACTAACTGCTTTACCTCCCTAAGGACACATTTTTATTATAGAGTTAAGATGCTAAATAAAAGGGGAAATGGGTCTTCCCTGTGTCAATTTGGAGGCTTAGTTATAGGCAATGAAGAAAATTCCCATTGCATAATGTAATGGCTCTCAAAGAGTGTGTTGAAGTACAGTGGTGAATAACAAGTTTCTCCACAAAATTTTGGATGTGAAATTATTATAGAAAAAAGGAAACTTGTACACAATTTTATTTAATATGCATTTTACTTATTTAGGACAGGTAGCATAAGTAATCACAAAACAAACAAAACTTGTCTGTTATACTTCCACACTACCCCTAAAATGGGTAACACTTTGAATTCAAGAGAAATCAATAAAATTAGCTGCTCTTATTGAAAGGAAACTGCATGTATGGATCTCCAGTTTCTCCCATGGTGTTAACATTCTACATGTTCAGCATACTGTCATTCTTCACAGCAAAGACTATTATCTTATGAGCAAAAAGTATTGGAGAACCACTGACATCACATGTAAATGAGATCTGAAAATACTTATGTTTTATATGTTTTTATATGAATATATTGTGGAACCACACACACAATAGCCCAACTCAATAAATGTTTTAGGATCTTTTTAAGTGAAGTGATAACAGACAAATAGGCTGATGGTTATGAGATGATATTGTAAAATTATTTAATTTTGTTTGTATTAGAATCATTTTTGCCTGAATAGCTAATATTAAAACTCCCCGTGTTACTTCCTCCACAGTAATGTTGGATTTAGGTAGGGACACATGTTATACAGTAGATTTCTATGTAACCATCATGTTATTTCCACAATCATCAAAAATGGTTAAGAATCGTTGATTTATAGGCTCAAGATAGAAACTATCTTTCCCTTCTATAATATCTAACTCACAAATCCATAAACATTAGACATGAAGCTAAATAACCCCAGTTTCTTTTCTCCAACTCTTTATTTTTTCCTCAATAACAAACTATGTGGAGTATTTTTAGAAGTATATCAATTACTTACAACATATTAATTCAAATTCAGTTTTTTTTTTCAAAAAACTTTTTTCTAGTTGGTAAAGAGGGGATCATGGGATGAAAAGAAGCACCAAATTTCATGGGGTTCCATGATACTTTTTAAAACCTCATAATTTAGCAACTGTGACACAGGCCATCTCTAGTCATGAACTGTGGTGTTCTCTTCTTTTATATAATATATGATGGTTCTCTGGGAGCAGGTTTCTTGGGGAGGTTTTCTGGAGGCAGTCTTAGTTTCCGTTCCAAGTAATAATCAATGCAAATGCAGCCAGCTGATAAAATCCAAATGTTTATTTTCTCCTTCCAAGTCTTTCTTTCCTTGGGCCCGGAAAGCTTTCTTAGAGGCCTCTCTCCCTCCTTGGTTCCAAGAGCTCTTGCAGCTTGTCTGCCAGCTTCAGCTTCTAGCTCAACTCTGGCAATCATCCGAACTGAACTGACTTCACTGACTCAGCTCCTTTTTATGCTCTCTCAAAGGTTGACTCCTCCTCCATCCGAATCACCCTGGCAATCATCCGAACTGAACTGACTTCACTGACTCAGCTCCTTTTTATGCTCTCTCAAAGGTTGACTCCTCCTCCAAGAGTGGGATTATGGGAGGTGTGAATTCACAAAGTTACAAAGCTAACTTTGTGTTATCTCCCATACTTGTGAATACTTGTGAATCTTCCAAACTTGTGAACTAATGTGTGTGAGCTAATGTGTGAACTCTCAAAGGTACAAACCCAAGCACACAAGCATTGCTTCTATCAATTCCATTGAGTTATCACCTTGATCAGATCAATCATACTGAATCATGCTAAATTAGATAATTATTGTCTCTATCAATTCTAATGACTTAACACTCTGTAAGGATTCCAACATCTCCCGCTTTCTTTTGATTTAGAACATAAGGTGGTCATGACATCCCTGACTTCTCAAGGAGGTGAGAACCCCCAAAAGAAGGTGATCACGCCTTCCCTGATTGCTCAAAAAAGAAGTGAAAACACCAGAAAAAGAAGGTGGTCACGCCCTCCCTGACATCTCAGGAAGGGAGATGAGAACACCAAAGAAAATAGGAAATCAAATCAGATTAGCGGGTTTCTAAAGGGGCTCACTTGAAACAGGTACACATAAATCCATCAATATGGGAGGTATTACACATAATTACATAAATTACATAGATACATAGCAATATAACACAGGCTAGTAGTAATGTAACAAATAACATGAATCAACATGAGAATTTATACATGTCCATAAGTCCTAGAAATAGTCCAAAAGGAATCCATTCTCCATTAGTTCATGTACCAGGAATCCAATAATTCCTGCAAGCTTTGAAGTACTGCAATAGTCTCATCAACAATTTTTCATCTCAAAGAATCCAATGATTGCTGCTGGTTTTCAAGAACTGAAAGAGTCTCATCTTGTGTTAGGATTCCCTAACACATTTTAAAGTTCTTTTAACAGTCTCATTGTCAGCCATGCTCTTTCAGTGTCAGATGTTTCTTAAATCTTCTCCTTTGTTTTGAAGTTTTTCTGCTTTTCTGTTTCTCTCTGATGGACCAGGTGAATTTGGCTCATTGGCATCCATCTGATTCCTTCTCCATCTGTAGAAATACAAGCAAACCCTCTCTCCCAGGCAATTAACCTATCTAATTCCCTTCTATTCACCACTTTTGGGATTTCTCTTTATCAAGTGGCAATTACATTGGAGCTGCTTGCACTGGACACTGCCTAAAAATAATTGTTGATGTTGTATTATGTCATATATATCCCCACATGTACCCTCTCCTGATTTTGAGTTAACTATCAATTTTGATTCTTCTGGGACCCTATTGTCCTATGATTCATAGTTATATAGCTTCATTGGGAGACTACCGATTCTGTAGAATTGGGCTTCTCTCCCTCCACAAGTAGCAGCATGAAAATTTAAAAAGCCACCTATCATTAAAAACTAAATATCATCACTTATTAAATATTTTAATATATATAGATGCTTATATAAGGTTATTTTTTTAGTGTACATTGAAATGTTTGTTGATTAAGTTTGATGCTTAAGTTCACCAAAAAAAAGAAACTTATTTTAAACAGATGACTAAGTTAATTTGGTTTGGAATCAAAGTAGGCAATGAGGAAATCAAACTCTCACTCTTTGCAGATGATATGATGGTATACTTAGAGAACCCCAGAAATTCTACTAAAAAGCTGTTAGAAATTATTCATAACTTTAGCAAAGTTGCAGGTTATAAAATAAATCCCCATAAATCCTCATCATTTTTATACATCACCAACAAAATCCAACAGCAAGAGATACAAAGAGAAATTCCATTCAAAATAACTATTGACAGCATAAAATATTTGGATCTATCTACCAAAGGAAAGTCAGGAATTATATGAGCAAAATTACAAAAAACTTTCCACACAAATAAAGTCAGAATTAAATAATTGGAAAAATATTAAGTGCTCTTGGATAGGCCGAGCGAATATAATAAAGATGCCAATACTCCCTAAACTAATCTATTTATTTAGTACTATACCAATCAGACTTCCAAGAAAATATTTTAATGATCTAGAAAAAATAATAACAAAATTCATATGGAATAATGAAAGGTCGAAAATCTCAAGGGAATTAATGGAAAAAAAATCAAATGAAGGTGGCCTGGCTGTACCTGATCTAAAACTATATTATAAAGCAGCAGTCACCAAAACCATTTGGTATTGGCTAAGAGATTAGTTGATCAGTGGAATAGGTTAGGTTCACAAGACAAAATAGTCAACTATAGCAATCTAGTGTTTGACAAACCCAAAGATTCTAACTTTTGGGATAAGAATTCATTATTTGACAAAAACTGCTGGCATAACTGGAAATTAGTATGGCAGAAATTAGGCATGGACCCACACTTAACACCGTATACCGAGATAAGATCAAAATGGGTCCATGATTTAGGCATAAAGAACAAGATCATAAATAAATTAGAGGAACATAGGAGAGTCTATCTCTCAGACCTGTGGAGGAGGAAGGAATTTGTGACCAAAGAAGAACTAGAGACCATTATCAACCACAAAATAGAAAATTTTGATTACATCAAATTAAAAAGCCTTTGTACAAACAAAACTAATGCAAACAAGATTAGAAGGGAAGCAACAAACTGGGAAAACATCTTCATAGTTAAAGGTTCTGATAAAGGCCTCATTTCTAAAATATATAGAGAATTGACTCTAATTTATAAGAAATCAAGCCATTCTCCAATTGATAAATGGTCAGAGGATATGAACAGACAATTTTCAGATGAAATTGAAACTATTTCCACTCATATGAAAGGGGGTTCCAAATCACTATTAAGACAACTCTGAGATACCATTACACACCTGTCAGATTGGCTAAGATGACAGGAAAAAATAATGCTGAATGTTGGAGGGGATGTGGGAAAACTCGGACACTGATGCATTGTTGGTGGAGTTATGAACGAATCCAATCATTCTGGAGAGCAATCTGGAATTATGCCCAAAAAGTTATCAAACTGTGAATACCCTTTGATCCAGCAGTGTTTCTACTGGGCTTATACCCCAAAGAGATACTAAAGAAGGGAAAGGGACCTGTATGTGCACGAATGTGCAGCCCTGTTTGTAGTGGCCAGAAGCTGAAAAATGAATGGTTGCCCATCAATTGGAGAATGGTTGGGTAAATTGTGATATATGAATGTTATGGAATATTATTGTTCTGTAAGAAATGACCAGCAGGATGAGTACAGAGACCTGGAGAGACTGACATGAACTGATGCTGAGTGAAATGAGCAGAACCAGGAGATCATTATATACCTCAACAACGATACTGTATGAAGATGTAATCTGATGGAAGTGGATTTCTTTGACAAAGAGGCCTAACGCAGTTTCAACTGATCAATGATGGACAGAAGCAGCTACACCCAAAGAAAGAGCACTGGGAAATGAATGTAAACTGCTTGCATTTTTGTTTTTCTTCCCGGGTTATTTTTACCTTCTGACCAATTCTTCCTGTGCAACAAGAGAACTGTTCAGTTCTGCACACATAGATTGTATCTAGGATATACTGCGACATATTCAACATATAGAGGACTGCTTGCCATCTAGGGGAGAGGGTGGAGGGAGGGAGGGGAAAAATCGGAACAGAAGTGAGTTCAAGGGATGATGTTGTAAAAAATTGCCCTGGCATGGGTTCTGTCAATAAAAAGTTATTATAATAAAAAAAATAGAAAGTGACATTTTATTTTTGTAAGGAAACTAGTTCTCAAAACTCAAAGACCCTTTGGCCTGAAGGAAGCTCTGCTAGGGAGCACCACAGTGCACAGAGCACCAGGCCTGGAGTCTGGAGGCTTCAGAGTTCGGGTCTGGCCTCGGGCACTTTGGAGCTGAAGATTTTGGCCAAGTACTTCATCTGCTTGCCTCAGTTTCCTCACCTGTAGAATGAGCTATAGGAGGAAATCCTGTGGTGCCTTTGCCAAGAAAAGCCCAGTGGGAAAATGACTGAAACATAACAAATGCCAACCCAGCACCAGAGGCCGCCAGGGCGTGTTGGCTAGAGCTCCATCACTGGAGGATGGAGACCCTCTTCTGGTCTGACACTAACCAGCCATGGGACCTAGGAAGGGCCTTTCCTTCCCTGGGTCTCCATTTCATCTTCTGTAAAATAGGGATAATCATCATCATAATTAATCATCATGGGGTGGGGTAGGAAAGCCCTTAGCAAAGCTCAGCACTGAGTAAGAGGAGCTTCTTTTTCTTCTCTACCGAACCATAAATTGCATGTCTGCAGGGAGCAACTTCTCTCAATTTCTCCTCTACCCCAGTCTTCCTTTTACATAGGAGGCACTTTCAGAAAGCAGTTCCTCACCAAATGGCAAACTGTACTGTTAAGTCTCTCGTGAAATTTTAGAAAACGCTCTTGCTCCCTCATCCGCCCCAGGAACTTCTTTAATATTCCTGCTGCCCCTTAGCTAGCACTCACCTATTCTCCTGAGATGGGAGAGGGCTGTGGCATCAGGATAAACAGCACCAATCCCCACCTGCCTTTATGAAGAGCAGTGCAAGGAATAATCTGCCTGGGTAAGCACAATGGGGCCGGACTTTGCCCTTTTGGGCCAAAACCTCTCAGTGGGCCTCGATGTCACAAAACCTGGCTGCTCTAGCACAGTTCAGGAACTCCAGAAACACCCCACAGGAAATCCAGAGCATTCTAGCTGATCCTGTTAGTGGGACTCTCTCTAATGCAAGATCCTGAAAGTACTGGCATTTTGGCTCCTAAGACTGTGACTGAGACAAGGAGTGTCTAACTCAGGATCACCCAGTTATGTTAAGGACCACATACATAGTGGAGGTGAAGGGAGGAAGCAACATACCCAGATGTCCAGGCCAGGCTGCGTGCTCCATCTGTCACACACATGTAGCCCTTTCTATCAGAGTATGAAGGGACACTTTAAGCTGACGCAGATACCCCCCCCCACCCCTCCCCATAATGGAGCACTCAGCAAAATAACCAGGGTGCAGCTGGCCATAATGGTACTTAATACCAGAAATGCCTCCTGGCTGGGGCCCGAGCATCAAGCAGGAGCTTCTCCAGTGCCTTCCCCAGGCAAGATCCCAGGGTCCAACTTGAGCCAGCCTCTTCTTGCTGGACAATAGCCTCACAAACTCACTCTTCTCTTTCAGTCTGCTCTTTGACATCTTGAAAATCACTTCCTAAAGACTTTTAAAACTGGGTCCATTTCAGTCACTCTACCAGATTCCATCTTCTGTACCATTTCTACTCCCTCACATAGCCCAGTGGGTACTTGGGTGCGAAGTATCTGAATGTGCTCTATCCAACATATCAGATAAGAACAAAGAGTTATGGAAACATTAACAAATTCATTCTCATTTTCTGTTTACTTGACAGCCAAGCACTCCTTGGGGTGATATGGACATTTGGGTCTCACACCAAACTTCTGTAGACTTTGCTTCTATTGTCTTTTTAAATGAAGCTCCTAATTCTTCTGCCATCAATAGTCATTCTAGGACTCTTAAGATAAAGCAAGCTTCATTTTATTTTTTAATTGATGTTATTTGACACCCAGCACTTTCAATTCTCTTTTTAAAGAAAACATTCAAGTAGTGCAACAAAAAAATGTGGTGTTCTTTTTCCAAAACACAGTCAGGTGATAAAAGAGTTCAGATCTTTTATTGTGTCCTTCAGTATAGCCCGGTTAACTCAGGCCTATCTCTCTGCTGGGTTCCAAGAGATCTTGCAGCTTTGTCCTTGGCTTCTGCCTCCAGCCAGCACCAAGGTAGAAGATGCAATGAAATCTCTCTTGCCTCAGAGATAGATGGCTTGTAGGCTTCCTGTTCCCAAGTAACTCTCTCAAGAAAACTCTCTCAAGCTCTAAGAGCTTCCTGTATGTGTGTGTATGTATGTATGTATATATATATATATATATATATATATCCCAAAGGTTAACTTCTCCTTCTGGAGAGAGAGGGATTCTGGGTTATCTCCCAGAGTGCTCTCTGGCCCTAAGGGAGATGTGAATTCGGATATCTCATACTAAGCCATACTAAGCCCTGAAATCTCCCAAACCTGTATACTCCATTGAGTACTTAGATACTTATGAGCGCTCTAAAGGTGTGAACACAAGCATTGTTTCCATCAGTTGTACTTAGTACCTTGTTTCAAGTTCTGGCCCAAAATATCTCCTTCTAAGATTAAATCAATCATATTGAACCATGCTAAATTAGATAATTATTGTCTCTATCAGCTCTAATGGCTTAACACTTTGTAAAGATTCCAACAAAAAAGGAAGAGAGGAAAGAGAGAGAGAAGATAAGAGAGAGATGGAGAGATAAAAACAGAGAGAAAAGGAGAGAGATAGAGAAAGAGAAAGACAGGGAGAGTGAACACCAAGAAAATGAGATATATGATAACAACAATGTAAATGAATAGATTCCTAAAAGGAAGTAGAATGAGGCTTGTGAGGGTCTTGGAGACAATATAAGGAAAGATTTTCTGCTTCCTATGTGGGAAAGAGTGCAGAAGGCTTGGTGGACAAAATATGACATGCTCTCAGACATCGAACAGATGTTTTGTTTAATATTTTCTTGCCACAAGGGAGGATTCAATTTCAGGGGAAGAGAGGTTGGATAGCATGACTGTGATACAGTGATAAAAGGCATCCATTTTTTAAATAAGGAAAGCATGAAAGAAATATAGGTGTGAGGCTTCTGAATAGTTCGAAAGTTTTTGTTTCATAAACCTGACTCCTATTTCATTACAGCCTTTTTATCATCCTCCGTTCTATTTTACCTTTCCATGGAAGCTATCAAAGCACATCTGGACTTCACACTATCTTTTATTTAAAAACATTTAATTCTGCATGTGGAAAGAAATTCTATGAACAAGTTGAATGTAGGGAGAGAATGGAAACCTTAGTGCACAGATGAAAACATATAACAGAAGCGCGAGTTCTAACAAAGAACAAGGCTTTTCTCAGCCAGAAGAGAAGTACTAAAAAAATGATTCCAGCAACAAATGAAACAAACCTGAGAAAAACTCAGGCCTCAAGCCCTCAAGCTTGAGCTCTTCCTCCAAAACCAGAGAAAGCACACTCTGCCCTCAAGAGGAGAGAGAGCAGAACCAAATACCAAATACAAGAAAAATTGAGAGGGAGAAGACATGAAGGAAAAGAGTGGAAGCAGAGAAGGAGCTTTTGCTAAGGATGGAACAATAATCCTTGAGATTACCCTCGGCTGTTTCCCCCAAAATGTCCATCCACAGGGCAGACTTGGGGCCTGAGTCTGGGAAGGGAGGCTGCGGTCATGGTGGGAGGGGCTACTTGATCCTCAGGAGCCAGAAAAGCGATCTCTTCCTTATTATATCATGAGAGGAGCAACCAGAAGCCCACTTCAGGAGGATGGCAGGTGGCTCTGGGCGCTTCAAGAAGAGTTGATCCCAATCTCTGGGAGTCAGGCCCCAAGGGAAGCCCTGTCTGAGTAAGGAACATCAAGCCTTCAGCCCGAGAGCAATAGGAAAGGAACGTCAGAGAATTCCTCTTAGCCAAGTACATGGATATAATGAATGTAGAAAACCATTAGATAGAATATAAGCAAAGCACTAAAGAGCTGCTCTGTTTTACCTTCTGAATCCAATTCTTCCTGTGCCACAAGAGAACTGTTTGGTTCTGCACACATAGATTGTATCTAAGATATACTGCGACATATTCAACATATAGAGGACTGCTTGCCATCTGGGGGAGGGGGTGGAGGGAGGGAGGGGAAAAATCGGAACAGAAGTGAGTGCAAGGGATAATGTTGTAAAAAATTACCCTGGCATGGGTTCTGGCAATAAAAATTATAATTATTTAAAAAAAGATTAAACTTAAGAAGGCAAGAATGTTACATTCACTCAAAATGCCCACTTCAGAGATGAGACAGGGACAGGATGACTGTTTTTGATGGGGGCTGTTATATGGCAGCTAAAAAATGAAGGTGCTCTTTGGTGCACTGAGGCGTCGCTTCTAGGAGGGAGGTAAGTCCTGCTCCAGTCTGTGATTCTGGTGACTCCAGTCCAGGCCTGGCACAGACAGGCTGAAAGCATCATGAAGGTGACCAAGGGCTCTGCGAATATGCCCCACGACATTCTGGGTGGGGGGGAGGGGACACAAGGCATTTCTCCTCATGCATCTGAAGGATGGTCATATGGAAGATAACATTTGTTAGGAGTCTTACAAGATGCTAAGTAAGTGGATTGAGGAGACAGTGGTTAAATCTAGTTTGGCATTGATTTAATCCTACAACACATAATGGTTTCCGACGACATAACGATTGGTGTATACACAGTGTGGAACACATAAGGAGGAGCTGTCAGGGCCAGAAAGGATAAACGCACTAGAAGCTCTCGGAGGTTAAGACAGATTCATTCCATCTTCCACCTTTGTTGTGGCTGGAGGCTGAAGCACAAACCTTTGGATAATCTGGAAGATTCAAAAGCCAGGATTCAGTTGAGGAGATTCAGAAGCCAGAGGAGGTAGTCAGGCAGAACAAAGGAAGACAGAGAAGTGGTGGCAGGCTGTCCTGTGGAGAACGCTGAACTGAAACAAAGCTGCCTCCAGAGACCCAAAGAGAATCTCAACAGAAAAAAATTACATTTTAGAGAAGAATATTTCAAACATTATCCTTTTAGACTTTTTCTGCCAGGCCCCAGAAGGGAAAAAATTGTAAAGAGACACATTTCAGATCCCTATAAGAAACAGCATTCCTAATATTGACAGCAAACAAAAGTGTATTAGACTGCCCCAGGAGACACTCGAGCACAGGGCAGGCGTCCCTTTGTTGGCCATTTCCCAGCTGCCTGTCCTCCTCTGAACTTCTCCACCAAGGCCTTCCTCCTTCAAGATCCCAGCAGCCTTCTAATGCACACCTCTCGGAATTCCCTGTCTTCCCCACTCTGAAAGGCAAAGACTTTTCTTCCCAATACCTCCATTTAAGAAGGGCACCCAGCCAACAGACAAATGGGAAAGTTTGACTGTGAATGAGTGAATAAAAAAAGGAAAATTTATTAAGCGCTTACCATGTGCCAAGCACTAAGCTATAGATATAGAGATAAACATCTCACATTCTAATTTGGGGAGATGTCTCATGTAGCTGCATTCAGCTGCAGAGCAGATAGAAATATCTAGGGGCATCAGGCCTTTATGAAATAGGACTAATTGGCACAGTGAGATATGGAGAAAACTGGTGAGGTGAAATGAGAAGCAGAAAGTGATTCAAAGACTTAAATTGATTCAGTGAGCAAAGACTGAAGCCTGAACGGCAGGCTTAAGGGGACTGGGGATAGAGGAAATAGCATGGGAAGAAGAAAGAGTGTCACATATTAACTATCAGGACAAATGCGCCACTTGGGCAAGATACTTTTAGAAAGAGATGTCAAAGAAGACAGGACCTGCTATGATTCTTACAAGGTGCTAAGTCACTGGAATTGATAGGATTCTGGGAGATTCACAAGTCAAGATTCAGTTGGGAGATTTACAAGTCCAGGAGATTCACAAGTCAGAAGGACAAGCCCACTAGAGGAGGCAAGACAGATTCATTCCAACTTCCATCTTTGTGCTGGCTGGAGGCTTTGGAGTTGGAGAAAGCGAGAGGCTGAAGCTGGCAGAGCTCTTGGAACCAAGGAGAGAGATAGGCCTCTAAGAAAACGAACCGGGCTATTTTGGAAGAGACAATAAAGGATCTGGACTTTAACTCCTGGCTGCCTTTGAGGTGATTATTACTCTGAACCAAAAGGAAGGCTGCTCCCAGAAGCTCCCCAAGAAATCTGCTCCCAGAGAACGATTATATTTTAGAGAAGAGAATATTACAAGGGCCAAGTTTACTGAGGAAAGAAAAGAGCAGCTTCTGAGGTAAATAGGAATAAATATGCAGAGCTGACCCAGGCCAGATCTTAGGGTTATAAAGGAAAAAACTCAAGTACAACTTTTGTACAAAACTTTCTTCTAGAAGCCACAAAAATAAATTATTTTAGTAACGTTGGGTTGGAAGGCATTAGATCTTTATCTGCACCTTTTCTTCCTTTTTGCCTTTGCCTCATCCCCATGGGGATGCAGGGGAGATGTTGCCCAAAACATACTGGTAAAGAACACGGAGCAATTGTGAGATGTGTCTCAAATCCCAGCATTTAAAAATGTCCGTATTCCCTATATGATAACTATCCTCCCTTCTAGGTGTCAGCAGAGGACTATGGTAGAGCAGTGGATAGAGCACCAGGCCTGGAGTCAGGACGACTCATCTCCCTGAATTCAAATCTGGCCTCAGACACTCCCTGCCAGTGTGACTGTGGGCAAGGCACTTCATTCACCCTATTTGCTTCAATTCCTCCTCTGCAAAATGAATTGCAGAAGGAAAAAGCCAACCCTTCCAGTATCTCTGCCAAGAAAACCTCAATAGGGTCATGAAGAGTTGGACGTGACTGAAAAACTGCTAAGCAATAGCTCAAAGGAACTTTGGAGATCACAAAATTCAATTCTCTCATTTTTACAAATGAAGAAGCCCTTAGATCATGTAACTCTTCAGGGGTGGGACCCAAACCAGGAAGCAGGTCTCCAGAACTCTGATCCCAAACATTTTCCCCATGCTGCCTCTCTAAGGGAAAGAGGGAAACTATTATCAAATTACTAGGAAAAATTAAAATATGAGAGCAAAGTGCTAAGGACACTGAAATAAGTACAATATTTTCAGTTAATTTTTTAAATGCTATGTTGCCAATAAGTATTATCCAATGATTACATTGGAAGAAAGCTCCATTGTGACCATTAATGAACTGAATTGGTCAGAACAATCAATGACTCTTTTCCTTCAATTTATCCAGTATCATAAATATGCTAGTGATATAGCAGGGCAGCTCTGTCACAGCACAGTTTCCTCCTTTGCTTTAAGTTTTTACAGAAAGCCCTATTTTCTTTTAAAAGATGAAGGTTAGCATTTTTGTTGCATGCAAAAAACTCTATTGTCATATGAAAGTTGCAAGTTTAAATATGCTCTAGTGAAGAAAAAGCATGTTATAATACTGATTTCCAGCTCATTGTACCCAGAGTTTCTGCAATAACAACCCTAGCATGGTGGAGCATATCCACAATGCCATGCCAGGAGAGCCGCCTTGAGAAGAACTTCATGAGCTTCTCTTAATTGTTAATAAAACCCTGAAAGGAAATGTGGCATTGTGGGAGGAACAAAATCCCTCTTTCCATCAGAATCTAAGCCTTGACAAAAATCTCCTCAGAGCACACACTTTTTCCCGTTCCTTCCCAGACTCTGGGTTTCTTTGCTTAGGGTAATGGATCCCTTATTTCAATTGTGCAGGACTCATCAGAACTCCACATGGGATATTCTCGTTTGTCATTTCCTTCTCCAGTGCATTGAGGCAAACACAACCTAAGTGACTTATCCAGGATCACCCAATTAGTGAACATCTGCAGCTGGATCTGGATATGGGAGCTCCAGACTCCAGCCCCGCATTTTATCCACTGAGCCTCTCACCACATTACTTATTTCCTAGCTCTGAAAAAAAAATCTCATCCAAATTAAAATTTCTCCATCCCCCAGTATGATCTGAAATATTGTATTCTCTGATGGTCCTTCCTCAACTATCTGTGAGCATATGTCTGAGCAGTCACTGTCATTACAAACATAATACAAAAGTGGAGTAAGTTTCACATTCTGTTTTCCCAAAACTACTTTCTGTTAGAAATGTAGGATCATTAGCCCACTGAAGGATAGGGATAAAAAATAAGGCAACCAGTGCTGCCTTTTTTCACCACCAAACTTGCAGAAGTAAAAGGAAATGATTTTATGATTCCTATTCTATTAAGACAACATTTTTATATTTTAAATAACTGAAGTGAAAGATTAAACCTTTTGAAGTTCATCATCAAAATAAAAATGTCAAAGGATAACTTTTCAACTTCTTTATTAATTGTTTTGTTCCAAGTTTTCAAATCACTAACTTCAATTCGGAAGTTAAATTTAAGTTACTTCCTTATTTCTTCATTTTGACAAGGAATCCAAGGCTCTATTGCAGGGGCTGAGATGATACCTAAGCTCAGCACCATAGAGAGATAGATGATGTCAGCTTTCTTACCAACTGGGACCTGGTACCATTAGGCTACACCAAAGACAGATCAGAAGAACAAAATAGGTGAAAAGGAATGACATATGAAAGGATGCTGAGCTCTCTGGAGAGAGAGGCCACAAAGGACAGGTGACGGGATTTCCCTCCACATTTGAGGCTGGTGTTTTCTTTGAAAAACGCCAGCCCAAACCCCTTCATTTTCTATTAGAAGCCATTCCCCCAGACTAATAGATAGAAATGTTTTTCAATATGCAGATTTTTGGATAAAGAAAATATTTCAAATATTTCCTTCCCTCTGATTAGTGAAGATGAAGGGAGATGTCAGAGATCTCCACCTAGATGGTCTGTTTAAGGAGGCAGTCCCGGGCACATAGCCCAGTATTACTCACCTGGCCACCAAACATCATCATGTCTCTGAGCCACCTCCTGTTCCTCTCTTCCATACTCCCCTCTGTATAATTTCAGTTGCTTTTTATGTGTTGGCTCCCCTACCAAGTGGAAGATCCTTCAAGGGGAGGAATTGGCTTTTGTTTTGCTTTGTATCAACACTTAGCACTGTTCAGATGTGCTTAACAAATTTATATTCACTTTTTCAAAATGGATAATTCAAGCTCCATGATTACTACCTTAGAGACTACAAGTTACAAATTTTGAAAAAATTTGTAAACCAAGCTACTTAATAAAATCTCTCTTTTAGGAAACCAAAATGGGGGTGGGGGGTTAAAAAGAAAACAGAAAAAAAGAATGACTTTAAAAAGTTTATTGGGAGATACAGACAAATGGGATGATTTTTTTTTTTTTGCTTAAGAACAATCTTTCATTTACTCTATCAGTATTATATTACTAAGACTTTGATTATACTAAAAATACAACTTTAATATTCTTTCTTTATTCCAGAACTCAAGCTCCTCTGACTTGTGAGATAACATTATG